>NW_006922267.1:447024-449667 GCF_000298275.1 Orycteropus afer afer | reverse complement strand
AATAGTAGTTTTATGAATTGGTTTTTATTGTAGGAATATGGATATTAATCTATCACTGACAGAATCATACTTCAAGATAGATCTTGGATATTCTTTTTGCCAATGAATGCAATGCTCTTCCTCTAAAACTTGTTCTTCACAGTATAGTTGACCATATGATTGTCAGATCCAAAATGGCCAATGTCATTGTCAGCTCACTAACACCTAAGATATTGATCTTCAATTGTTCCATTTCATTTTGTATGACTTTCAGTTTTCCTTGATTCATTCTTTGTACATTTTGCATGAAGTTACTAATGGATATTTGTTGCTGTTACTTCTTAATTTGAGCTGTGTCACATCAGCAAATAAAGGTCCCAAAGACTTACACATCATGAAGATCAATTCTACTTTGAGGAGGCTTTTCCTCAGTTATGTTTTTGAGTAACTTCCAACCTGTAAGACTCATTGTCTAGTGCTATCTTAGGAAATATTCTGTTGTGATCCTCTGGCAATTTTCAGAAGTAGATTGTCAGGCCTTTCTTCCTAGTCTACCTTAATCTTGAAGCTCTACTTAAACCTGTCCACCATAGGTGTTCCTACTGTTAGTGGAAATACCAGTGGCATATCTTCCAGCATCATAGCAACATACATGCCACACATAAGAAAAATTTGCAGACATGATGGAAGGAAGGTATAAGACATACACACACACAAATAGCAAAGTGGCATAAGTGACTTATTTTTTGGTAATTACCTTAAATGTAAATGTATTAAACCCCCCAATAAAAGGCAAAGAGTGGAAGAATAAATAAAAAATACATGTTACATCTATATGCTGTCTATAACAGATGCACATTAAACACACAAGGACACAAATAGATTGAAAGTGAAATAATGAAAATCAATATTCCATGTAAATAGTAACCAAAAGACAGCTGGAATTGCTATATTAATATCAAATCAAATATACTTTAAGTCCAAATCTGACATACATAATAGCAGAGTCCCAAAATATGTGAAGCAAACACTGATAAAGTTGAAGGGAGAAATAGAAAGTTTTACAATAATAGAACAATACACCACTTTCAATAATTGATACAACACATTGATCAATAAGGATCAATAAGGATTCAATAATTGATACAACACACTGATCAATAAGGAGATAGAGAGTTTGAGTAACACCATTATCCAACCAGACCTAAAAGACATGTGTGGAACACTTCACTCACAGTAGCAGAGTACATATTCTGTAAAGTACATGGGTCATTTTCCAGGGTAGACAATATGTTAAGCCACAAAATAAGTCTTAATAAATTTATAAAGATTAAAATAATGCAAAGTCATCTCCTCTAATCAATGTAAAGCTAAAAATCAATAACAAAAAGAAAACTTAAAAATTCCCAGATATGTAGAAATTAAATAACACAATATAAAAAAACAATAGTTCAAAGAAGAAATCACAATGAAAACTAGAATGAAAATAAAAACAGAACACAATTCAACAAGACCTAAATACATAGAATACACTACATGGCAATTAAAGTTGTGTGTCAACTTAGCTGGGCTGTTATTTTGAGTGGCTGGGCAACTGGATGCAATTATTTCCTATGATGAGATTGGATGTGGACTAATCATCTCCATGGTGGAATGCTGTGAGCAGTTAATTAGTTGAGGGTCAGCTGCTTTTGGGGTTTGACCTGCTTCCAGTATGTATGGAAAGGTCCTACATTTGGTTCAGTCTTCATTTCCAGTTCCTGGACTTAAACCAGTGGCCTGCCATGTTGCCAGCTGATCTTGGTATTGTGCCATTTTACTTGCTGATCTTGGGTTCTTCAGCCTCAACAGCCATCAGCTGCATGAGTTAGGAGAAGCCTCCAGCTCCCGTGGGCCTGGAACAAGAGGTAGGGCTGAAGCCCAAGGTTGAGGGGCCTTCACCCAGCTGCTAGAGCTGGCACTCTGAATTCAGATTTCTAACCTAGTAAAATGTAAAAGAATAAATTCCTGTTTGTTAAAGCTATCCACTTGTGGTATTTCTCTTTTAGCAGCATTAAAGAACTAGACACTCTATCAAACAATAACACATACACATACTTAAACAACCAAAGTGTTAAAGAAGAAATGACAGGGAAAATTAGAAAATAACTTGAGATTTATGAAAAGAAAAGCACAATTTACTGAAACTTATGGAATGCATCAAAAACAATGCTCAAAGGGAAATTTATAGCTGTAAATGCTTACATAAAAAATAAAGATTGGAAACAATTAGCCCTAGGACATGATGGACCTTGAGACCAGAAGAATGAGATGGTGCCTGGCTAACAATGCCAACCACTTGGGAAAGAATCAAAACTGGAAATCTTGGACAGGGTGGAAGGAAAAATGTGGAACAAAATCCAAAAACACAATAATGACCAGAATTATTGGTTGGATGGAGCCTGGTGGGACCCCCAATACTATGGCCCTGGGATACAATTTGGGCCTAGGACAAAACTCACTCCCAGGGCCTGGCTCTCAGCCCAATAGTAAATAAGACATACCTGCAGACTACTCAATCCAGGGTGATGCATCCATATACTCTACGGAGAAACATCGTTTGGAGCAATCGACCATGGGGCACCAGAGGGACAACATTCACATGGAGGAAAAGCAGGACACACA
>NW_006922267.1:444568-445850 GCF_000298275.1 Orycteropus afer afer | reverse complement strand
TGAACATTTATATCTGTTAGATACACTCCTTGGAGCTATCAATCTTGGGAGAACAGAAAGGCAGTGTTTGCATAGGGAGATAGCCCTGGAGGTGGGAGTGCATGAGAGGGAAGGACACAGGGAAGAGATAACTATGAGGAAGAAGTGGGAAGAGAACTGTTATATTTTGGGGAACTGGAGTCAATGTCATGAGACAAAATGTGTATGAACTGCTGTGTGGAAAATGAATTTGCTCTGTAAACTTTTACCCAAATCACAATCTTTTTTTTTAAAGAGAATAATCTCAAATCAATAGCTTACCTGTACACCTTAAAGAAATTGAGAAAGAAGATTAATCTAAAACAAATAAAGCAGAAGGAAAGAAAATAATGAAGATTAAAGTGAAGGTAAAAGAAATAGAGACAAGGAAAACAACACACAAAATCATCAAAACCAAGAGTTGGTTCTTTGAAAAGATCAATAAAGTTGACATTTATCTAGATTGACTATGAAAAATAAGATAACACTCAAATTAGTAAAATGAGAAATGAAAGAGGAGACATTACTACTGACTTTATAGAAATAACAATTATAACACAATACTAGGAATAAATATCAACCAGGAAATTGGACAACCTGTATGAAATGGACAAGTTCCTAAAAACAGACAAAAGTACCAAAGCAAACTCAAGAAGACATAGAAAATCTGAATAGGCCTATAACAAGTAAGTAAATTGAATCAGCAATAAAAGTCCCCCAACAAAGAAATGCTCAAGGCCAGATGACTTCACTGGTCAATTCTACCAAACATATAAAAATAATTAATATCCATTATTCTCAGAGTCTTCTAAAAAGTTGAAGAAGAGAAGATACTTCTTAACTCTTTCTATGTGATCAGTATTACACTGATATCAAAGTCAGACAAAGAAAGCACAAGTAAAGAAAACCACAGAGCAATGTACCTTATAAATAGAGGCAAAATCTTCAACATAATACTATCAAACAATTCAGTACCATAATAAAAAGATTATACATCATAACCAAGTAAGAATTGTCCTAGGAATGCAAGGGTGGTTAAACATACAGAAATCAATCAGTGTAATAACCCACATTGTTAAATGAAGTAATAAAACACCCACATGAACATATCAGTTGATGAAGAAAATAAATTTTACAAAATTGAACACCCTTTCATGATAAAACGACTCAGAAAGCTAGGAATAGAAGGGAACTTCCTCAATATAATTAAAGCCATGTACAAGAAAACAAGTAACATTTTTTTTCAAATGTAAAAGACTGCAAA
>NW_006922267.1:440596-441954 GCF_000298275.1 Orycteropus afer afer | reverse complement strand
ACCCTACTCATAGTGACCCCTCCTTGGGTTTCTGAGGCAGTATCACTATGGAAGTAGATTGCCCCATCTTCCTTCCAAGGAGGGGGTGGTGGGTTTGAACTGCTAGCCTTCTGGTTAGCAGTCAAGTGCCTAAGGCACTATGCTACCAGAGCTCCTGATCCTCATAAACACAATTAAGTGTTCTGGAATTCCCATTTTTAAAAAACATTATCCATAATTTGTTATGATCAACACAGTCAAATGTCTTTGCATAATCAATAAAACACATGTAAACATCTTTGTTGTGTGCTTTGCTTTCAGCTAAGTTCCATCTAACATCAGCAATGATATCCCTCATTTCTTGTCCTCTTCTGAATCTGACTTGAATTGCTGGACGTTCCCTGTCAATAAACTGTTGCAACCATTTTTAAAATTATTTTCAGCAAAATTTTACTTGTCTGTGACACTAATGATACTGTTTGAAAATTTCCACATTCTCTTGGATCACCTTTGTTATGGAATGGACAAAAATATCAATCTCTTCCAGTCAGGTTGCCAGGCCTTCCAAATTACTTGCCATAAATGAGTAAGTGCCTCTAACACTGCATCCATTTGTTGGAACATCTCAATGGGTATTCCATCAATGACTGGAGCCTTGTTTTTCACCAGTTTTTTGGTGTAGCTTCAATGACTTCCTTCAATACCATTGGTTCTTGATCATATTCCACCTCCTGAAATAGTTGAAATTATTTTTGGTACAATAAATCTGTGTATTACTTCTATCTTCTTTTGATGCTTCCCAAATCATTCAATATTTTGCCCATAGAATCCTTCAGTATTGTAACTTGAGACTTGATTTTTTTTTTCAGTTTTTTCACCTGAGAAATGCTGAGTTTGATAGTTGGAGCTGTGTGTCAACTTGGGTGAGCCACAGTTTAAGTGTGGTTTAAGCAGTTGTGATGTGGTTAAACCCATGATGGAAACAGATGTATATGTTTTGAGAAGCCATTCCATTGAAAGGGAGTTTCCCTAGGGGTGTGGCCTGCTTCCAGTATATTTGTGGACATCCTGGGGAAAAAGACACTTTTCTGTGGATCAGAATTCTGTTGTACTGCCTACAACTGTCTGTGAGTGAACAATCCACCATTTGGCCTAGAGATCTTGAATTCGTCATCTGTTGGAGTCAACAGCCAGCATACTGCCTGCCCTGCCTGCCACCCTTGAGGTCCTCAGCCCCTGTAGCTGCATGAGTCGGGAAAAGCCTCCAGTTTGACATTTGATCCAAAAACTGGATTTGTCAGCAGTTTCTATAAGTGTGTGAGCCATTTTCCTAAGATAAATTTCTCTCTCTCTCTCTCTCTCTCTCTCTCTCTATATAT
>NW_006922267.1:434186-434831 GCF_000298275.1 Orycteropus afer afer | reverse complement strand
TCAGCTTGAGAAGTGCCAAGTATGGTCTTCGCTTCTGGTTTTCTAACTCCAGGTCTTTGCACATTTCATTATAGTAATTGGCTTTGTCTTCTTGGGCTGCTCTTTGAAATCTTCTGTTCAGCTCCTTTACCTTGTCATTCCTTTCATTTGCTTTAGCTACTCTCAGTTCAAGGGAAAGTTTCAGAGTCTCTTCTGGTTTACTGATATCCATTTTTGTCTTTTCTTCCTTTCTTGTCTTTTTAATGACCTCTTGGAATACTATGCACCATCAAAGAAGAATGAAGAATGAGTGAATCATGTCATAACGTGGATGAACTTGGAAGACATTAGTCAACCACAAAAGGATAAATATCATAAGAGTCCATTATAAAAAGTCAAGGAAAGGCTTATATGGAAGAGAATTTTCTTTGTTGGTTACCAGGGATGTGAAAGAGGGGAATGGAGTGAAAATATATGTATAGTTAAGACAGGTGTTGATAATGAGTGAAGATAAAAGCAATATAACAACAGTGTGTGACTAGTACAATATCATTAAGGAAAAAGGAGACACAGAGAAGTGCACAAGAGGCACAGACAGTAAAGGTAAACACTATTGAATACACAATAGTGCATTATCAGTAACAGTGAATAGTAATATACAGGTGG
>NW_006922267.1:432372-434086 GCF_000298275.1 Orycteropus afer afer | reverse complement strand
CTATCTATCTATCTATCTCTATCTATCTATCTATCTAAACAAGACCAGTAAAGTTAGTTTTGTTTCTCTAGAGAAGCCAGTCTAACACACTGAGTTTGTTCTTTCCCTTTAGTTTCTAATGCCACGTCTTTGTAAATTTCATTATAATAATTTACTTTGTTCTCTGCTCTTTGAAATCTGTTCTGTTCTTTTATCTTGTCATTTCTTCCATTCACTTTAGCCACTCTCCATTCAAGAGCAAGTTTCAGATTGCCTACTGACATCCATTTAGACCTTTCTTCTTTTCATGCCTTTTTAATTGTCTTTTGCTTTCTTCATGTATGGTGTTCTTGATATCATTCCACAACTTATATGGTTTTCAGTCATTGGTGTTCAGTGCTTCAAATCTATTCTTCAGATGGTCTCTAAATTTAGGTGGGATATAAGCAAGGTCATATTTTGGCTCTCCTGGACTTGTCTTAACTTTCTTCAGCTTCAACGTGGACTTGCATATGAACAATTAATGATCTGTTCCACAGTAAGCTCCTGGACTTGTTTTGGCTGAAGATATCGAACTTCTCCATTACGTCTTTCCAAAGATGCAGTCAATCTGATTCCAGTGTATTTCATCTGGTGAGGCCCATGTGTATAGCCACTGTTTATGTTGTTAAAAAAAGATATTTGCCATGAATAAGTGGCTGGTCTATCATGTGATCTCTGGCATCATTTCTATCACCAAGGCCATATTTTCCAAGTACTACTCTTTCTTTATTTCCAACTTTCACATTTTGATCACAAATAATCATCAACACATCTTGATTACGTATCTGGTCAATTTCAGACTTCAGAAGTTTGTAAAGTTCTTCATCTTTGGCTTCAGTGTTTGGTGAGTAAAATGGAATAATAATAAGAATAATTGGTCTTCCTTATAGGTGTATGGATATTATCCTCTCACTGACAGCTTTATACTTTATGATAGATTTTGAAACATTCTTTTTGACAATGAACATGATGGCATTCCTCTTCAATATGTCATTCCCAGCATAGTAGACCATATGATTATCTGATTCAAAATGGCCAAATCCAGTCCATTTCAGCTCACTAATGCCTAGGATGGGAGCTCTAGTCATGTAATGCCTAAGGCACTTGACTGCTAACCAGAAGGCTGGCAATTCAAACCCAACAGCACTACTCGGAAGGAAGTTTGGGCAATCTACTTCCATAGTGATACCACCTCAGAAACTGAAGGAGGGGTGGCTATGAGTCAGGTCCAAGTCAATAGCACATAACAACAACAACAGTAATGTCTAGGATATCAATCTTTATGCATTCAATTTAATTTTTGACAACTGCCAATTTTCCTAAATTTGTACTTCATACAATCCATGTTCTGATTATTAATGGATGGTTATAGCTGTTTCTTCCCATTTTGATTGGTGCCCAGCAAATTGCTCAGCAAATAGAGATCCCAGAAGCTTTATACATACACATTATTAAGGTTGACTCTACTTAGATGGATCCATTCTTCTTCCCAATCTCTGTTAGTCTGGAAGCTCTGCTGAAACCTGTCCACCATAAGAGACTCTGCAAATATTTGAAATACCAGTGGCATAGCCTCCAGCCTCATAACAACTTGCAAGCCACCACAGTACAACAAACTGTCAGATGAGTGGTGGAATTTTATGGTAGCAATAAATAATCTTCATAGAAAACAATCTCATATTCAATAGAATCA
>NW_006922267.1:431398-432272 GCF_000298275.1 Orycteropus afer afer | reverse complement strand
GAGAGAACAATCATGGGAGAAAGAAGGGCTGCTTATGCACAGGTAGACATCTCAGGGGACAGGGGTGCATGGAGGGATGGACACAGGGCAGAGGTAACTATGGGGAGGAAGTGGGAGGGGAGCTGTTGTATTGTGGTAAATTGTGATCAATGTCATGAGACAAAGTATATGTGAATTGCTGTATGGAAAGTGAATTTGCTTTGTAAATTTTCACCTAAATCACAATAAAAAAATCTTGCAAGTGGCCATCTAAGTGATAACTATTGGTCTTTCCTCATCCAGAGCAAAGAAGAATGAAGAAAATCAAGGATGCATGGAAACAGTTAATACAAAGTACTAATGGACCATGAGAAGAACCTCAACCAATATGACCCTGAGACCAGAAGAACTAAATGGTGCTCAGCCAACCACTCAAAAAGGCATCAAAATTGAATATCCTGATAAAAATGAATGGGAGAAAAATGTGTAACAAACTAAAAATCACAAAATAGACCAGGTCTGATAGAGACTGTTGAAACCCCTGAGACTACAGCCCCGAGTCACCCTTTGGGCCTGGAACTGAATTCACTCCTTAGGCTTAATTCCAGCAAATCATTAAACAGGCCTATGAAGGGAATGTTTACACCAGGTAGGTACACTTCTTGGAACAATCAACCATGGGAGATCAGAATGGCAGCATTTGTGCAAGGAGAAATCTCTGAGGCCAGGAATGCATAGGAAATAGGGACACAGGGAAAAGGTAACCACAGGGAGGAAGTAAGATGAGAGTTGTTACCTTGTGAGAATTAGAATCAATGTCATGAAAGAAAATGTGTATGAACTTTTGAATGTGAAATGAATTTGGTCTGTTAACCCAAATCATAAAAAAAAAAAA
>NW_006922267.1:427466-430441 GCF_000298275.1 Orycteropus afer afer | reverse complement strand
CTGGCAGTTCAAACCCACCAGCCACTCCTTGGAAGGAAGGTTGGGCAATCCTACTTCTGTAGTGATACTGCCTCAGAAACCAAAGGAGGGGTCGTTATGAGTCGGGTTTGACTCGACGGCACATAACAACAACAACAACAAAATGTTAATACTGTCCAAAGTAATCTACAGATAAATGCAATCTCTATCAATATCCCAAAGGCAAGGGAGGAGACAAGATGGTATCCTGGTAACACTTAACAGGTGTTACCTAAGTCTTCTACAACAAAGAACCTCAGGCCCCCCCACCCAAAAAAAAGTGAAACAGATACAGATGATGATCCTGGAAATCTGAGCATCAAATGAAGTGATAAAGAATCAGATTGAGGTCTGATTGGAAAGGGAGATGGAGCAAGGATAGTGATTGGGAAGAGAGAGGAAGGCAGGACTCAATAAATCATGGTCATTAAAATATATATATTGTGATTTGGGTGAAAGTTTACAGAGCAAATTCACTTTCCATACTGCAGCTCACATATACTTTGTCTCATGACATTTACTGCAATTTCCTACAATGCAAAACTCCCCTCCCACTTCCTCCCAATAGTTACTTCTTCCTAGTGTCCTTCCCTCCCATGCACTCCTGCCCACCCTCCCAAGCTGTCTCCCTGTGCATACACAGCTCTTCTATTCCCCCAGATTGATCTCTCCAAAGAGTGTATCTACCTAATGTAAATGTTCAGTTCATATGTCTGATTTTGTTTGGCTGGAAGCCAAATGATTTTGAGTTTTGTTTCACATTGTTCTCCCACTCTATGGAGAATCTCCTACATAGAGCCCCCTCCAAGTGGTTGTCAGTGGTAGCTGGGCACCATCTAGTTCTTCTGGTCTCATTGTTTTATAGGCTGAGGATTGCATGGTGTACCAGTCCCTTGGACAATTTGTTTCCATGCGTCTTTGGCTTTCTTAATTTTTCTTTGCTCTGGATGAGGAGAGACCCATAGTTGTATCTAGATGGCTGCTTGAAAGCTTTTAAGATCCCAGTCATCAGTGAAGCATGACCATTTTGAGATACAGAAAATATCAAGGAGAAAACAACTTTATGAAATCCACACTGGAACAGAGACCCAATGTGAACAGATCTGGAGTGAATCAAGGTGAGCAGAATACAATCTGGATCTCAGAGAAGAATGTGCAGGTAAATAGGCAAGATTCCCAGTGGCGCATGTGATGGCAGAATGAGAGGGTAGCCTATGAAGAGGGATGAAACAACACACTCCTAGTGAACACTAGTTATCTGAGTTGAAGGGTCATGTAAAGGAGAAAGCCTATGGGGCAGCAGTTGGAGATGCTGGATTCCAAATGAACTCGTAATTAATTGACTCTGTGCAAGAAATAAATAACCAGCTGCAAGTGCCCAGAAGTGTACCAGGCTTACATCAGTGAATTGCAACTGGAGAGGTGCTTTCTCTGCTTTCTACACCACACCTTCCCAGTGACCAGGGATGAGCATCATTTCTTTCCACACCAACTCAGTGACAAGGGTTGCTACTCAGCTATCCTCCACCCAGCTAATTCCTCAGGCCACCTCCTCCTATGAGCATCCACTTTCCACAGTGTGCCCCAAGCAGACAGAGCCTGCATCTGTAGCTCTGCTTGTCTGCATCTGTGTCATTGAAAAGTCTTATGCTCATTGATCACACCTCTGCTGTCAGAGATGCACATTCATACCAAGCTCCTGTCTATTCCATGGGCACTGCTCACATTGATCACACCACAGTCACCTGCTGCCACTTCTGTCAGCTGACTATTGCTGCACCAGTCCTCAACTTTTCTTTCTTTTATTTTTTCTCATTTTCCTTTTTCAAGTTTTCCTTCCTTTTTATTTATCTCTCACTCTTCCTTCCTCTTGTCTTTTATATTTTACTCATCTTTATTTTCATTCCCACCATTTTTCTTTCTTTCCTGCCCTAGGCATCAGGAGGTAGATGCTAATTTCCTATTAATCAGCCATAGCTACTACAGGTACTACCTACCACCTCACCCAACAGGTGAGCACCTGCACCACTGGATCAATGATAGATGGTAGATAGTGCCTGCTCATCCCACCTGCAGCTCTTATACATTAAAAACAGAGGCCCACATCCACATTCCTATTATTTACTCCACACAACCTGGATACAGATGGGGAGCACCCCAGTGCTGCCAAAATGGCAACGAAAGAAAAACATTTGCCACACACACCCACATACATGAAAACAAAGAGAAACACAAAATCAGGCTGAAACAAATGAACAAATCATCAACAAATTAAAACAACTTCAAAATGTCTCAGAGACAAGTCACAGCTTCAAATCAGAAAAAGAAACGGGACAAGATAGCACAAGCAACTGACCAAAATACTGAACTAGGAAACCTCCTGGAGGAAGAACAGGTAATTTGAAAGAATGTGTATATATATACATCTCAACAATAAAAAGACAAAAAATCCGATTAAAAATGGGCAAAGGACATGAACAGTCACGTCACCAAAGAAGATATCTAGGCAGGTAACAAACACATGAATGAATAAATGTTCATGATCATTAGCCATTAGAGAGATGCAAATCAAAACAACAATGAGATATCATCTCATCCCAGCAGTAACAGCGAAGTTCAATATGACAGAAAACAACAAATGACGGCGAGGATGTGGAGAGATGGGCACTCTTATATACTGCTGGTGGTACAACCAATCACTGTGGAAAAGGATACGGTGCTCCCTTAAACGGTTGGAAATGGAAATGCTATTTGATCCAGCAATCTACTACTCGGAATATATCCTAAAAAGGTGAAACTCTAAACTCACTGGCGTTGAGTCAATTTTGACTCATAGGAACCCCTTCTTGGGTTTCCAAGGCAGGATCACTATGGAAGTAGATTGCCCCATCTTCCTTCTGAGGAGTGGCTGGTGAGTTTGAACCACCAGCCTTCTGGTTAGCAGTCAAATGCCTTAG
>NW_006922267.1:419239-422581 GCF_000298275.1 Orycteropus afer afer | reverse complement strand
GTGCCTAAGGCACTTGACTGCTAACCAGAAGGCTGGCGGTTCAAACCCACCAGCCACTCCTCGTAAGGAAGATGGGGCAATCTACTTCCATAGTAATACTGCCTCGGAAACCCAAGGAGGGGTCACTATGAGTCGGGTCTGACTCGACAGCACATAACAACAACAACAACAACTACTGAGTACCAGTGAAAAGGTTGCCAACTGCAAACTCATGCTTCCAAGGGGCATCTGAGCAACATAACCTCAAGGAGGAGCACTGGGTAGGTATTGGCAAATAGATTTAATAGGACCTCTATTGCCTTCACAAGACCACATCTAAACTCTAACTGTGGTGGACACTTTTTCAGAATATTATATAATTTTTCCTGTTGGATGAACAAATTTAGTATATGCTTGGGACACATTTGATAAGAGACCATCAATGGTTTGTGTATCCATATGCCATTTACTCTGATCAAGGTACCTGTTTTACCACCCAAGGCACACAATTCTGGGCTTGCACTCATGGTGAATGATCTATGTACCCTACCACCCACAAGTGGTGAGAGCTATAGAATATTTCAATGGCTATTTCTAAAAGAACTGTGATGACCACACAAAGACAATGCACTTACTGGCTAGATAGTTTGGCTCCCCACGCCCTTTGGAAGTTTAATGGTGTAGTAAGGTAAACATGGTGCTGTTTTGCTTCTAGGGGAAGGATAATGGGAGAGAAAGACTCCCTCAGACTCAGGGGGTGCAACTCCAACAATACACATACGGAGATGAGGAGTGGAGGTTTTTGGGAGATTACTTCCATATCAAGTGGGCAAAACAGGAACATGATAACTGGGAAGTTGTACAAGATGTTGTTGTTTGTTGTCCAGTAATATCTTACAGCATTTTTCTGGCTGTTGAGAGGTCAAAGGCATCAGAAGACCAGATATCTTGGAGGACTAAAGATTTTAAGTACAGAAAGAAAAATTGCCCTATGGACTGGCCCAATGGGTCCAATGGTGATACAGAAGAAACAGAGGGCTAACTCACATCACGCACAAAAACTTACTCAAATTAGATCAAAAGCTAAAACTATAAAGTTCCTGTAAGATAAGAAAAGGACAAAACTATTTTTGGCATAAATAGTTTCTCAATCACAAATAAAAATGCATGAACAATAGAAGATAAATTAGATAAATTGGACTTCCTAAGAATTAAATACTTGTGTTTATCAAAAGACTTTGCCAGAAGAGTAAAAAGAGCATCTACAGACTGGGAAAAAAAAAAGTCTTTGGCAAAGACATATCTGAAAATGGTCTAATTTCTAAAATATATAGAAAACTTCATCAGCTTAACAACATAAAGACAAACAGTCCAATAAAAAAAATAGCCAAAGAGCACAAGTAGACACTTCACCAAGAGGACATTCAGGTGGCCAACAAATACATAAACAGATACTTGCAAATCAGTAGCCATTGTTGTTAATAGCTGCAGTCAAGTCAAGTTCCAAATCATAGACACCCATTAGCCATTAAAAAGATGCAAATCAGAACTACAATGAAATACCACTGAAACTACAATGAACTACAATGTAACAGCACTGATTAAAAAAAAAAAGGTAAACAGCAAATGGTCATGAGGTTGTTGGGAGATTAGAAATCTTATACACTTCTGGTGGAATTGTAGAATGGTCCAACTAATATGGAAAATTTTGTGGCACTTCCTCAAAAAGCTAGAAATAGAAACACCTCATAAGCCAGCAGTCATGCTCTTAGATATCCAATAGATATAATTGGATACAGCAGTGATATGAGTAGACATATGCATATCTATGTTCATTGTGGCATTATTCACAATAGCAAAAATATAGAAACACCTAAGTACCCATCAACAGATGAATAAATAAACTGTAGTACACATTTGTAATGGAATACTACAGATCTATAAAGAATAATGAGGAGTTCACAAAATATAACATGGATGAATCTAGAGGACATACGCTGAATGAAATAAGTCAATCTCAAAAGGACAAATATTGTATGGTCCTAAAATTATAAAAAGTCAAGAAGAGATATACACATAGAAAGCAGTGTTCTTTGATGATTACAAGAAGTCAGAGGGAGAGGGAGGGGGAATTACTTTCTAGATAGTAGACACGTTATATTTGGTGACGGGAAATGCAATACCAAATATGGGCAAAGTGTGCGTAACTCGAACAAGGTAAATGGAAACACTAAGAAGTATATAAGAGAGAGGGGTAATTTTTTTATGGGTCTTTAAAAATAAAAAGAAAACTAAGAAAATCTAAAAAGTAAATGTCATTTTAAAATATGCATTGCTACTAGCTCCTCCCAGAAATGTCTCATGGAAATTGGCATAAATTCCAAAGTTCAGAACTTATCCATCACATTTTGTGCCCTATTTTTGAAACAAAGTATGCTTCCCTCATAATCACCAAGGACCATATCTTGTAAGAAAATAAATGCATAAATCAAAACTTTGAGAACAATGTGATACTGTGAACTCTTGTTACAGTCAAAGATTTTAGGTTAATGAAGAAAATTCCAAAATAACTCAGTGATTATATAAATTTATCAGGGTTCTTGTGAACATAATAAACATGAAAGTGACCTGTTCTCCATTCTCTATTTTAGTGTGGAAAGAACAATAAGGAATTAGTTTAAATTACAGCAGTAGAGATTTAGTTTAGCTAAGAGAAATAGCTATCTGACTGTGAGTGTTATTAGTTTGTAGAATAGTCCACTGAAATGACTGTAAAATTTCCTTCTCTGAAGATCTTTATATATATATATATATATATATATATATATATGATATACATTTAAATATCCCATTCTCTTGTGTGTGTGTGTGTGTGTGGTCACCCTGCAGTGAACACTTATCTATGTTCTCATATACTAATGCCCATCCAGAATAGACTCCCAGGAATTGGATTGCTGGATTGAAAGATATGCATATTTGAAGTTAAAATTGCTAGAGCTAAGTCCTTTCCAAAACAGGTACACAGCCAGGAGAGGTCACCCACCAAGAAGGTGAGCACCAAGTGCTCCACCTCTTCTTCAGAAAGCCTGCCTTGATGATCTGCACCACACAAGTCTCATCTGAATATAGAACCATCCAATGGACACACTGGGATGGGACATAGAATCAGAGGCAACCCTCTGAACCACAGGTGGTTCGGGAGCTATAGAGCAGATCAGAAAATCCAGTCTATAAGAGACTTGTGGAGGAGTTCCTGCAAGATGGCGGACTAGGCAGAACAACTACACAGACCCTCTTCAACAAAGAAAAGGGAAACCAATTGACACAGACACAGAAGATAATCTTGGACCCCTGAGCCTTGAG
>NW_006922267.1:417774-418252 GCF_000298275.1 Orycteropus afer afer | reverse complement strand
CCCCAGTTTAAGGGGTTTTTGTTGGTTTCTTTTTTTTTTCTCATGACTAACCCATTCCTTGTTTTTCTTTTTGCAATTTTCCTATTTATTTCTTCATTAATTATTCTCCTTCCCTATTTTTTTTTCTTCTTATTGCCCTATCCCCAGATATTGCAGGTTTGCTTGTTTTTTCTTCCTTTTTTTTCCCTTTACTCTTTTTTTGGTTATTGTTCATGTGTGATTGCATGGTGTGTTTTTTGCCCATGGGCTTTTGGTTTATTGAAGGTTATTCAATTGTAATTTGTGTCCAACTCAGTGGAGACAACAACAGTCCCCATAAGACACAACTATGCCTACACCTCCTGAGACTTCACTTACAGAGCGAGAGCGACTTCCTCCTCCACCAACGGGCCAATGATAAAAAACCTCTGAGAAAAGTCTGAACCACCCTTGCTGCTCTTCACAAACAGTTAACAGAGATCTAAATACAACAACGTCA
>NW_006922267.1:413215-415316 GCF_000298275.1 Orycteropus afer afer | reverse complement strand
TTTTGTACTCTTCACTTCCTATGACAGGAGACCATTAGCTGCATCTTAGATAACTGCTTGAAAGCTTTTAAGACCCTAGTCACTACTCACCAAAGTAGGTTGTGGAACAAGACTTTTATGAATTTTCTTGTGTCAATTTAATCTGGTCTCCCCCAGTAGTGTGGTCCTGAGTTGGTAGATCTGTTTGATCTCTCTCCCAAAGTGTCTGTCTTCTACTGTTTCTGTAAGGATTGTGTGTATTTTTTATCACTGGTATCTGTGCAAGATTAGCCTCAGCTGAATATATCCTTGGTTTAGTGTATACTCTTGTTCACTGACCCTCATCTGATCTTCTCAGATGTTTATGTGTTTATCTGTAGCCTGGTGTTTGGTGTTAATGTTAATGCACTATTGTGGATATACTGGTATTAGCCTCAGCCATTTATATCTTATGTGCACATTTGGGTGTCCTCTCTTTCCCCCAATGTTATCATGGTAGTCACAGACTGTTTCCATACCATTCCTTCCCTTACCAACCTCAGCGTGTGGCCCCCAACTAGCCCCAAATTATTTCCTCCCCTTCTCTCCCCACCCCAGTAACCTACAAAGCAAGTTCCCTTCCTTAAACAACACTTCCTTGTCTTTTTAAGTAATGGGCTCATACAGTATTTGTGCTTCTGCTATTCAATTATTTTACTCAGCATAATGTCTTCCAGGATCGTCCACATTCTGAGATGATTCACATATCCTTCATTGTTCTTTAATGTAGCATAGTATTCCATTGTGGGAATGTACCCTAATTTGGCTATCCACTCATCTGTTCATGGTCATTTGGGTTGTTTCCATCTCTTTGCTATAGTGAGTTGTGCTGTGATGAACATAGGTGTGTATATGTCTGCTCGTGTCCTGCCTCTCACCTCTTTAGGATATATTCCTAATAATAGAATGCTGGGTCAAATGGTATTTTTGTTTTCAGGTTTTTAAGAACACCATAGCATTTGCCACAATGGTTGTACCATTTTACAATCTCACTAGCAGTGCACAAGAGTTTCAATCTCTCTGCAACCTCACCAGCATTTGTTATTTTCTGTCCTGTTGAACTCTGCTATTATTGCTGGAATGAGATGATATCTCATCATTGTTTTGATTTCCATCTCTCTAATGACTAAAGATTGCTAGCAATTCCTCATGTGTATTTTGGCTACCAGCATATCGTCTTCAGCCAAAAGTGTCTGTTCATGTCTCTTGCCCATTTTTGAACAGAATGGTTTGCCTTTTTGGTGTTAAGGTGTTAAAATTTTCTATAGATTTTGGAGATAAGTCCTTTGTCAGATATGTCATAGGTTTTTTTTTTTACCCTTTTGATGAAGTCTTTCAATGCACATAAGTATTTAAATTTTAAAAGGTCCAAGTCACCTAGCTTCTCTTCTACATCCTGTGCATTCTGGTTTATGTTTTATAGTCTATTTATGCCATAAATTAGGGATCCTAGATTTGCCCCTATTTTACCTTTGATGAGTTTTATAGTTTTGGGTTTTTCATTTAAGTCTTTGATCCAACTTCAGTTTGGTTTTGTATATGGGGTGAGGTATGGGTCTTCTTTCATTTTTCTGCAAGTGGATATTCAATTTTGCCAGCACTGTTTGTTAAAGATTTAACAAATCTCTTCCCCATTTAATGGGTTTTGGACCTTTGTCAAAGATCAGCTGTCCATAGATGGATGGCTCTATTTCTGGGTTTTCAATTTTGTTCCATTGGTCTATCTGTCTATCATTGTACCAGTACCATGCTGTTTTGACTACTGTGGCTGTATAATCGGTTTTGAAATCTGGGAGTGTGAGATCTCCCACTTTGTTCTTTTTCTTCAGTAGTGCTCTGTTTATTCAAGGTCTCTTTCATTTCCATATGAAGTTAGTAATTGGTGTTTCCATGTCCTTAAAAAATTTGTTGGATTGCATTAAATGTGTAGATGGCTTTAGGTAGTATTGACATTTTCACAATATTCAGTCTGCCTATCCCTTGAACAACTCAAGTTCTTCCATTTATGTAGAGCCCTTGTTGTCTCCTGTTTTATAGTTTTCTTTGTATAGGTCTTATGTGTTTCTGGTAAGATTTATTCCTA
>NW_006922267.1:411031-412785 GCF_000298275.1 Orycteropus afer afer | reverse complement strand
TGACTAGAAGATATCCATATTTGTACCCATTCCAAAGAAAAGTGATCTTACAGAATGTGGAAATTATCCAGTAATATCATTAATATCATATACAAGTAAAATTTTGGTGAAGGTAATTAAAAAAAAATGATTGCAGCAGTATATTGACAAGGAACTGCCAGAAATTTGAGCTGGATTCAGAAGAGGATGTGGAATGAGAAATATCATTGCTGATGTCAGAGGGATCTTGGCTGAAATCGAAGAATACCAGAAAGAAGTTTACCTGTGCTTCATTGACTATGCAAAGGCATTTGACTGTGTGGATGGTAACAAAGTATGGATAACATTACAAAGGATGGGAATACTAGAATGTTTTATTGTGCTCATGAAGAACCTGTACATAGCCGAAGAAGGTGTCATTCAAACAGGACAAGGGAATACTGCATGGTTTAAAATTAGGAAAGGTGTGCATCAGGGTTGTATTCTTTCACCATACTTTTTCAAAATCTATGCTGAGCAAATAATCTGAGAAGGTGGACTATATCAAGAAGAATGTGGCATCAGGATTGGAGGAAGTTTCACTAACAACTTGCAATATACAGATGACACAAACTTAATTACTGAAAATGAAGATGACTTTAAGTACTTACTGATGAAGATCAAAGACTGTAGCCTACAGTATGGATTACATCTCAACACAAAGAAAACAAAAATCTTAACAAATGGACCAATAAGCAACATCAAGATAAATGGAGAAAAGACTGAAGTTGCCAGGGATTTCATTTTACTTAGATCCTTAATTAACATCCATGAAAGTAGCAGTCAAGAAATCAGATGTCATATTGCACTGGGAAAATCTGATGCAAAAGACCTCTTTACAGTGTTGAAGAGCAAAGATATCACTTTGAGGATTAAAGTGTGCCTATCCCAAGCCATAGTGCCTAAGGCACTTGACTGCTAACCAGAAGGCTGGTGGTTCAAACATACCAGCCACTCCTTGGAAGGAAGATGGGGCAATCTACTTCCATTGATACTGCCTCAGAAACCCAAGGAGAGGTTGCTATGAGTTGGGTCCGACTCGACGACACATAACAACAACAACCCAAGTTGTGATATTTTCAGTCTCTTCATATGTGTGTGAAAGCTGGACACTGAATAAGGTAGATCAAAGAAGAGTTGATGCTTTTCCATTATGACATTGGTGAAAAATACTGAAAATACCATGGGCTGATGGAAGAAGGAGAAAATCTGTCCTGGAAGAAGTACAGCCTTAATGCTTCTTGGAAGCAAGAATCACCAAGCAGTCATCTAACCTACTTTAGTCATGTTGCCAGAAGGGACCATTCCCTGGAAAAGGATATCATGCATGTTAAAGCAGAGGGGCTGCAAAAAAGGGGAAGACCCTCAACAAGATTGATTGACACAGTGGCTGTGAAGATGAGTTCAAGTATAGGGAGGGTTGTGAGGATTGTGCATGACTGGGCAGCATTTCATTCTGCTGCACATAGGGTCTCTATGAGTTGGAGCTGGCTAGACGGCATCTATGAACAGTCAACCTCAGTCTTTAGTTCATGCTTTCTCCTCTGTTCTGAGAGAGTCCACTTGTCTTAGAGCAGAGATCATGGACTTTCCTACAAAGGCAAACTGTGGGTAACTGTGATTGCAGCAACATTCATATCACACCTAGATGGAGAGACACATACACACCTTCGTGTTTGATTAATTCATTGTAGCAAACCATTTTTATTCCATTTTTTTTCCTTTTCTGCACATTA
>NW_006922267.1:407204-410717 GCF_000298275.1 Orycteropus afer afer | reverse complement strand
ATATTTACCTTTGTCAGACATCTCTATTTATTCATATGACTGAGTTACTATTGAATCCCATATCATTTCAGTAAGAAGGACATCCTTCAGCATTTCTTATAACCAAGACAGTGGAATAAACTCTCCCTGATTTTCTCTGTCCAGAAATATCTTAATTTCTATTTCTTTTGTGAAAGAGAGTTTTGTTGGAGATAGAATTCGTGGTTGATAAGTTTTATCATTCAGCACTTCAATATGCCACTCGATTGCCTTCAGAAATTCATTATTTCTGAGGAGAAATTAGGTTTTAATACTACTGAAGATGCCTTGTATGTGGTGAATCACTTCTCTTTTGCTGCTTTCAAAATTTTCTTTTTGTCTTTTGACAATGTCTTAGTCTGGAACTCTAGATAGCCTAGAAGAGGAAAAAAAACATATATATGGGAACTCTGCTGGCATAGTGCCTAAGGCATTTGACTGCTAACCAGACAGCTGGCTGTTCAAACCCACTAGTCACTCCTCAGAAGGAAGATTGGGCAACACACTTCCATAGAGATACCACCTCGGAAACCCAAAGAGGGTCAGTATGAGTCAAATTGACTTGACAACAGTGAGTTTTTTAGTGAGATGTATATATATGCATATACACACACACACATATGTACATAGAGAAAGAGAGAGAGAGAAACACACACATACACACACACAGAGGTTTACTTTAAAGAACAGGTTCATGCAATTGTGGGGCCTGGTATGTCCCAAATATGTAGCTCAGTGGCAGGCTGAAGACTTCTGCTGGCTTACAGGATTACAGGGGCTGATGAATAAAAAATATGAAAGATCATCCAATAGGATGGACTTAACTTCCATGAACAAGAAGTCAGGTAATGATAAGAATGCAGGGTTGAGATGGAACAAACCATGCCAGAACATCCATTTATATATTGGAGGCTTGCCACAACCCCAAGGAAACTCCTCTTTCAATTGGTTGGCTGATAATATCACATCACATAATGGAAAGTGATTACATTATACTGCATTATGGAAAAGCAACAATTCTGTTATCTGCCAAATCATTCAGAATCATAACCTAGCTAGTTGAGACATAATATTAACCATGAAAAACAACTTGACTATCAACTCTTTTAGTGCTGATATCTTTGAGTCTATCCTGTTTAGAGTTAGATGAGCTTCTTGGATGTGTAGATTTATATTCTTCATCAAATCTGGAAAGATTTCCTGCAATTTTTTTCTTCAAATATTTTTTCTGCTCCTTCTCCTCCTTTCCTTCTAAGAATCCCATAACACATATGTTGAGATAACATAAAAGTTCTGTAGGCTGTGTTCTCCTTACTTTATTCTTTTTTTTCTGCCTCCACGCTGTGTCATCTCAATTGTGTCATCTTCTCAATCACTCATTCTTTCTAGAGCATGCTCAAATCTGCCATTGATCCCTTCTCATGAATTTTTCATTTTGTTTATTGTAATTTTCAGTTTCAAAACTTCTGTTTGGTTCCTTTTCACAATTTTTGTTTTTTTATTGATATTCTCACTTTATTCATACATAATTTTGCTTCAGATTCTTTTTTTTTTTCAATTGAAGTATGTGTTGATATCATTGATTTTTTTTTAAATACTGTGTTCTGTTTTTGGTGAAAATTTACACATTGTTTAAGTTCTCATTCAACAATTTGATGCAAATTGTTCAGTGACATTGGCTATATTCTTCACAATATGTGAATATTCTCATCATTACAACCATTATGGTTGCTTCATTTCCATTAATCTATTTTCCCTGACCCTTTACATTCTCAACTTTGATTTAATTTAATTGTTGACCATTTGGTCTCAAACAGGTTATTTTATAAAGGAGTAAAGTACTCACAGTTGATATCATTTATTTTATGAGCAAATCTGTCATTTAAATACAAAGTGACCTCAGAGGTTAGTTTCACTTCAAGATTTGAGTAACATCTCAAAACACTACTCTTGTAGAGTTCTCCAGTCTCAGCCAATCCTGCAAGTCTCTTTCTCTTTTAGGAATTTGAGGTTTTGTTCCACATTTTTTTCTCCCAGTCTTTGAGTATCCATCTATTGTGGCCCTAATTAGAATAGTTGGTGGTAGTTGTACCTGGGCACTATCTACTTCTGGTCTCAGGGTAGATGAGGCCATGTTTTCTGCAGACTATTTGTCCTGTAGACTAGTATCTTCTTTGAATATTTGGTTTCTTCTTTATCCTTGCTCTGGACAAGTAGAGACCAATTATTGTGTCTTAGATGGATGCTATCAAGCCTTTAAGACCCCAGACATTACTCATCAAACTAGGCTGTAGAACATAAACTGTAAGAACTGTATTATGGCAAGTGACTGAGATGTCTGACAAAACTATGGTCTTAATCTTTTAAAGCCAGAAAGCCAATCGTGCAAGGTATTTGGTTATGTATAAGAAGGATTCACACCTGTGCTTCCTGTGTACTGTATTAAATGTGTGTGTGTGTGTGTGTGTATTTGTTGTTGTTGTTGTTAGGTGCCGTCAAATCGGAACTGAATCATAGTGACGCCTCCTTGGGTTTCTGAGGCAGTATCACTCTCCAACCTTCCTTCTGAGGACTGACTGGTGGGTTTGAACTGCCAGCCATGTGTGTGTGTGTGTGTGTTTGTGTGTGTGTGTGTATTTGTATGGATGTATATGTATATATTTGTATGGATGTATATGTATATATTTGTGTACATAGTACACACACACACATATACACACAGTCTCATAAACACATTCACATACACATATGACTAGACCTATATCCACCTGTCTGTCAGTTTGTTGTACTGTGGTGGCTTGCATGTTGTTGTAAGGCTGGAGACCATGCCATTAGCATTTCAAATTCCAGCAGGGTTACCCATAGTAGACAGGTTTCAGTGGAGCTTCCTGACAAAGACAGACTCAGAAGAAGGAAGGGTCTATCCACTACTCAAAGAAATTGCCAGTTAAAACTTTATGAATAGCAGTGAAACACTGTCTGATATAGTATTGGAACACTTTATGAATAGCCCTGAAACATTGTCCAATATAATGCTGGAAGATGAGCCCCTTTGGTTGGAAGGCACCCAAAATAAGACTGGGAAGAGCTGCCTCCTCAGAATAGAGTCGACCTTAATGATGTGGATGGAGTAAAGCTTTCAGGACCTCCATTTGCTGATGTGGCATGACTCAAAATGGGAGAAACAGTTGCAAACATCTTTTAATAGTTGGAACATGGAAGGTATGAAGTATGAATGTAGGAAAATTGGAAGTTGTCAAAAATGAAATGGAATGCATGAAGATTGATATCCTAGGAATTAATGAGCTAAAATGGACTGTTTTTGGCCCTTCTGAGTCAGAGCTCTGGTAGCATGGTGGCTAAGGCACTTGACTGCTAACCAGAAGGCTGGTGGTTCAAACCCACAAGCCACTCCTCGGAAGGAAGATGGGGCAATCTACTTCCGTAGTGATACTGCCTCAGAAACCCAAGGAGGGGTCGCTATGAGTCAGTTCC
>NW_006922267.1:405023-406629 GCF_000298275.1 Orycteropus afer afer | reverse complement strand
TGGGCTTCAGCTCTGCCTCCTGCTCCCCGCCCACTGAAGCTAGAGGCTTTTCTTCACTCAGGCAGCTGCTGGCTGCTGCGGCTGACAAGCCCAAGGTTGATAAGTAAAAAGGCACAGTCCTGATGTCACCAAAGCACATGGCAGGCCATTAATTCAAGTCCATTGAAAGTCCCAAGGTTAGAAGAGCATGGCAGGCTGCTGAACAACGACATGGCTACATGCAAGGTTCAAGCATGCCATAAGCCAGAGATCAGTCCCAAAGTTGCTTCTTATATGTAGAAAGCAGACCACATCCCTAAAGCAGCTACTCAGCTCTTCCAATACATTCCACTATGGTGTTAATTACCAATCTTACCATGTGAAATAACTACATCCAGCTACCCAGCCACTCAACCAGGACTAGCCACATTTACACACAAACTTAACTACTTCACTGGAGATCACATGATAGAATTTTGCAAGGCCACCAACTTATTCATTGCAAATACCTTTTTTCAGCAACATAAACAAAGGCTATACACGTGTACTTCAAAAGATGGAGTACACAGGAATCAGAGCAACTACATCTGTGGAAAGAGGTGATGGGGAAACTCAATATCTTCAGGCTAAACAAAGCCAGGGGCTGACTGGAACAGACCATCAACTGCTCATATGCAAGTTCAACTTGAAGTTGAAGACAATTTTTAAAAATCCATGAGACCCAAAATATGACCTTGACAACATCTCTCTTGAACTTAGAGGCCATCTAAAGAATAGACTTGATGCATTGAACACCAATGACTGAAAACCAGAGGAACTGTGGGATGGCATTAAGAAAATCATGCATGAAGAAAACAAAAGGTCATTAAAAAGACAGGAAATAAAGGAAAGGCCAAAATCAATGTCACAAGAGACTCTGAAACTTGCTCTTGAAGAGAAGGTAGCTAAAGCAAATTGAAGAAATGGCGAGATAAAATAGCTGACCAGAAGATTTCAAGGAGCAGCTCGAGAAGACAAAGTCAATTTTTTTTCCCTCCCTTCCTCTCCCATCCCTGGCAATCAACAAAGAAAATTTCCTTCCATATACAAACCTTTCTTTGATCTGCCACAGCAATAAACTAATAAAATATCTGTCCTTCTGTGATTGACTTATTTCACTCAGTATAATAATGTCCACCAAGTTCAACCATGTAATGCAGTGTTTTGCTAACTCAACATTATTCTTTAGTGTTGCATAGTATTTCATTGTGTGTATGTACCATAGTTTGGTTATCCATTCTTCTGTTAATGGGCACATAGGTTTTTTTCCATCTTTTTGCTGTTGGAAATAGTGCTGCAATGAACATGGGCATGCATATATCTATTCCTGTCCTAACTCTCACTTCTGTAGGATATATACCTAAAATGGGATTGCTGGGTCAAATGGTATCTCCAATTCCAGCTTTCTAAGGAATCGCCATACCACTTTCTACAGTGGTTGTATCACTTCACAGTCCCACCAACAGTGTAAGAGAGTCCTAATCTCTCCAAATCCCCACCAGTATTTGTTATTTTCTGCTTCACTGAACCTTGCCATCAGTGTTGGGATGAGATGGCATCTCATTGTTGTTTTCATTTGCATCTCTCT
>NW_006922267.1:398444-404766 GCF_000298275.1 Orycteropus afer afer | reverse complement strand
AGGTTTATCATTTTTCTTTGAGGTTACCCTGTGATTTATAGTTTTCTTCCCAAGTTTAGAACAGTCTGTTCTATCTCGTAGTTGTCTTGACTTCCTTACCATTTAGAAGTTCTATAACTACACAGTTTTTTCCCTTTTTTGGCTTGTAGATGTCCTCATTTGTCAATTGATGTCTCTGGTTCCATTTACAATATGATAGGCTTATTTACTTTGGATACTTCCATAGCTGGGTTGGTTTCTGGGTTATATCATCATGTTTGGTAATGGTCAGTTGTTTGGTGTTGTTGCTTCTCTGTCCAAAGGACTCCCTTTAGCATCTCTTATAAGGTTGGTCTGGTTTTAAGAAATTCTCTTAATTTCTGCTTATCTGGAAATGTCCTAATTTCACCATCATATTTGAGGGACAATTTTGATGGGTACATAAATTTTGGTTGGAAATTTTTCTCTCTCAGGACTTTATATATACCTTTCCATTGTCTTCTCGCCTGCCTGCGTTCTGTCAAGAAATCTGAGCTTAGTCTTATTGGTTGCCCCTTGTAGGTAACTTTTCATTTTTCCCATGCTGCTTTCAGGATTCTTTCTTTGTCTTTAGTTTTAGTGACTTTGGTGATGCTATGTCTTAGTGATTTTCTTTTGGGCTCTATCCTGTTTGGGGTTCATGGACTTCTTGAATGGATATTTTCTCATCTTTCATCATATCAGGAAAATTCTCTTCCAACAAATCTTCAACAATTATTTCTGTGGTTTTATTTGTCTCTTCCTGTTCTAGAATTCTGAATACATATAGGTTTTTCCTTTTGATGGTATCCCACAGGAACCTTGGGCTTCCTTCATTTTGTTTTGATCTTTTTTTCTGATTGATTCCTTTCCAAAGAAGTATTGAGGTATTTGCTTTCAGTCTCACTAACCTGTCCTCCATTGATTCAATTCTACTCCTCTGCCTATTCAATGTGTTATCTATTTCTTAAAATTTAATATTAATCTTCTGGATTTCTGTAGATTTTGTATCATTTCTAATTTTTCATTTATTTTGTCATTTTGTTGTTCTATTGTCTTTGGAAATTTTTCTAGGGTTTTGTCTGTGTTTTCCTCAGTTTTGTCAGTGTTTTCCTTGATATTTCTCTTAATCTGTTGAAGGTACCTAAATATAATTCTCTTGAATTCCTTATCAGAGAGTCCCAATGCTGCATCTTCCTCAAGGATGAATTCTGGGTCTGTGTCCTGGTCCCTTGTTTCTCCTGCTTCATTTTGCTTATTGGATGGACTGTGATGCTCTGTTGTCTCTGAGGCATTGTGACATTTTTGTGTTTATATTTAATTGGTGGTTGTATGTTGGAGTGACCAGCCTATGGTTTTTGTTTTCTTTGTATGTTATCTATGTAAGCAAGGTACTGTGCTGTGCTCCTCTACCTGCTAGTCGGCAGGATTTATACACTCACCATCTGTCTCCTTTCCCATTGTCAGATACCTTATGTCCCTGCCGTCAATGGCAAATGGAGCCTGTTCTTAGGTCCCTGGAATCACTTTAAAATCCAAAATGGCCTTTAAACATTCAAAATGGCTGTGCCCTCCGGACAGCTGAAAGTCCATAGCTCAGGTTGTCTCCCTCTTTGCTGTTTCCCTTCCTAGTCATAGGCCACCAGCACTGTCTTCCCTGCAGCCCTTGGGGACCAGGGCTGATCTTTAGGTCAATTCTCATTTCCCAACACCACTTGGAAATATTCAGGCTTTTGGTCCTGTCAGAGTAGCTGATAGTCCACTGCTCTGACCATCTCTGTTCTCACTGTTTTCATTCTAGTTTTTCCACTAGTTAGTGCCTAATCCATTTCTGTATACTTCCTTTCTAAGCCCAGGGTTCCAGGATTATCTTCTGTATCTCTGTCAATTGGTTTCTCTTTTCTCTGTTGAACAGGGTTGATGTACCTTCTCTGCCTATTCCTCCATCTTGCCAGAAGTCACAAAGTCAATTATTATCATGAAATGTGCAAAGACCTGGAGTTAGAAAACCAAAAGGGAGGAACACGCTCAGCATTTCTCAAACTGGAAGAACTGAAGAAAAAATTCAAGCCTCAAGTTGAAATATTGAACAATTCTATGGGCAAATTACTGACTGATGCAGGAAAACATCAAAAGAAGATGGAGGGAATACACAGAATCACTGTGTCAAAAAGAATTTGTCAATGTTCATCCATTTCAGGAGGTGGCATATGATCAAGAACCAATGGTATTGGAGGAAGTAGTAAAAATTGCACTGAAAGAATTGGCAAAAAACAAGGCTCCAGGAATTGACAGAATCCCCATTGAGATGTTTCAAATAGCGGATGCTGTGCTAGAGGCACTCACTCATCTATGCCAAGAGATTTGGAAGACAGCTACCTGGCCAACTGACTGGAAGAGATCCATATTTCTACTCATTCCAAAGAAAGCTGGTCCCACAGAATGTCAAGACTGTCAAACAATATCATTAACATCACAAGCAAGCAAAATCTTGCTGAAGATAATTAAAAAAAAAAAAATGTTTGCACCAGTATATTGACAGAGAACTTCCAGGAATGGAAGCTAGATTCAGAAGATGGTGTTGAATGAGGGATATCATTGCTGATGTCAGATGAATCTTGGCTGAAAGCGAAGGATATCAGAAAGATATTTATTTGTGTTTATTGACTATACAAAATCATTTGATTGTGTGGATCACAACAAATTATGTATAACAGTAAGAAGAATGGGAATTCCAGAACACTTAATTGTGCTCATGAGGAAACCGTACATAAACCAGGAAGATGTCATCGAACAGAACAAGGGGATACTGCATGGTTTAAAATAAGAAATTGAGTGCATCAGTTTAATATCCTTTCACGTAGTTATTCAATCTGTATGCTGAGGAAATAATCTAAGAAGGTGCCCCATATGAAGAAGAATGTGGCATTAGGATTGGAGGAACACTAATTAACAGCCTGCAATATGCAGACAACACATTGTTTGCTGAAAGGGAGGATGACCTGAAGCACTTACTGTTGAAGATTAAAGAGTACAGTATGCAGTATGGATTATATTTCAACATAAATAAAAAAAATCCTCATAACTGGTCCAATAAACAGAATAATGATAAATGGAACAAAGATTGAAGTTGTCAGAGATTTCAAATTGGTTTCACAATCAACACCAATAGAAGCAGAAGTCAAGAAATCAGACAACATATTGCACTTGGCAAATCTGCTGCAAAAGACCTCTTTAAAGTGCTGAAGAATAAAGATGTTTCTGAAGATGAAGGTATCCCTAACCCAAGCCATGGCATTTTCAATCACCTCATATGCATGTGAAAGCTTGAGAATGAATAAAGAAGACTGAAGAAGAATTGATGCTTTTGAGTTTGGATATTGGCTAAGAATGCTAAAAGTACCATGGCCTGCCAGAAGAATGAACAGAACTTAGAAGAAGTGAAACTGGAATGCTCCTTGGAAGCAAGAATGGCTAGACTTCATCTCATCTACTTTGGTCATATTGTCAGAAGGGACCATTCTCTGAAGAAGGATATTATGCTTGGAATGTGGAGTGTCAGCCAAAATGGGGAAGATTCTCAACAAGATGGATTGACACAGTGGTTGCAATGATGGGCGCAAGTATAGCAAGGATTGTGAGGCTGGCACAAGATTGAGCAGTGTTTTGTTCTGTTGCACATAGATTTGTTATGAGTCTGAACTGACTCAATGGCACCTACTAATAGCAACAACAAAAATACCTATATAAAACATATACACCTGCACATTTATATATTTTAGTTGTTGTACAGAGAAAAATTATGTATATATATAAACTATAGCAATTATCAACAGATCATTTCATCTTGTGTACAATTTAATGACATCATTTACCTTTCTAATGTTGTATACTGTTCAGTTTCATTCAGTGTTACCTTTCTCATTATCAAAATTCAAAAACTCACTGTTGTCGAGTTGATATCCAACTCATAGCGACCCCTTCTTGGGTTCCTAAAGCCGTATGTCTACAGAAGTAGATTGCCGAATCTTTCTTTTGAGGAGCAGCTGGTGAGTTTGAACAGCCAGTCTTGTAGTTAGTAGTCAAAAGCCTTAGGCACTGCATCACCATGGCACCCATCACCAAAAATAATTGGTATCTACTATCTTGAGAGTGAATCCTCCCTTCCTTAATTCTTGATCACCACTAATGTACAGTAGATTTTGTATATTTACCTGTTATTATCACTTTCCACCACTTGCCTGTGAGTTTGTTGTACTATGGTGTCTTACATGTTGCAATGATCTGGAAGCTAAGCTACTGGTATTCCAAATACCAGTTTGTCTGTGTTTCATTAATTAAGCAAGGACATTCTACTATGTAGGTAATAATAAATTATGGATAATATTGCAAAGAATTGGAATGCCAGGCCACTTAATTGTGCTATGAGAAACTGGTATGTAGGCCAAGAGGAAGTTGTTTGAACAGAACAAAGGGAAGTTGCATGGCTTGAAATCAGAAAAGGTGTGTGCCAGAGTTGTATACTTTCACCATACTTATTTGTTCTGTATGCTAAGCAAATTATCTGAGAAGGCAGAGTATAATAAGAAGAATACTTCATCAGGATTGGAGGAAGACTCATTAACAACTTGAGATATGCAGATGACACAGCCTTGTTTGCAGAAAGTGAAGAAGCACTTACTGATGAAGACAAAGACTACCGTCTTCAGTATAGATTACACTTCAACTAAAGAAAACACACATCCTCACAATTGGACTAATAAGCAACATAACAATAAATAGAGAAAAGATTGAAGTTATCAAGAGTTCCATTTACTTGGATCTACAATCAGTGCTCACAGAAGAATCAGTCAAGAAATCATGGGACATATTGCACTGAGCCAATCTGCTGCAAAAGATCTCTTCAAAGTGTTACAGAGCAAAGATATTACTTTGAAGACTAAAGTGCACCTGACCCAAACTATTTTCAATAGTTTCATATGTATTGAAAAGACGGGCAATGAATAAGGAAGATCAAAGAAGAATTGATGCATTTGGATTGTGGTGTGGGTGAAGAATATTGAAATTACCATGGACAGCCAGAAGAATGAACAAATCTGTCTTTAAAAAAGCACAGCCAGAATCTCCTTAGAAGTGAGGATGGCCAGACTTTGTCTCAAGTACTTTGATCATGTTGTCAGAATGGACAAGTCCCTAGAGAAGGATATCATGCTTGGTAGAAAGTCAGTAAAAAAGGGGAAGACCCTCAATGAGATTGATTGACATAGTGGCTGCAACAACAGGCTCAAGCATAACAAAGATGGTGCAGGATGAGACAGAGATTTGTTTTGCTGTACTTAAAAAAAAAAAGCAAAACAAAAAAAAACCTCATTGCTGTAGAGTCGATTCCAACTCATAGCAATCCCTCCTTGGATTTCTGAGGAGGTATTTCTATGGAAGTAGATTGCCCTGTCTTCCGAGGAGCAGCTGGTGGGTTTGAACTGCCAGCCTTCTGTTTAGCAGTCAAATGCCTTAGGCACTATGCCCAACTCAATGGAATCTAACAACAGAAACATTTAATAAAACATTTTATAAAAATGAGATAATATATTTATACAAACTTTGTTGTTGATTTTTTTCCATTTTGAATTATTATTTTTTTTGTGTGTGTTTTGTGGTATGGATCTTGTTTCATTTTTATTTTTTCCCTACATGTGGAAATCCAGTTTTGCCAGCACCATTTGTTGAAGAGACTGTTCATTCCTCATTCAATGGATTTGGCTCTCTTGTCAAAAATCAATTGACCATAAATGTTTTATTTATGGATTTCCAATTCTATTCATTTTTTCTATATGTCTATCATTAAGCCAGTACTAGGTTGTTCTAATGACTGCAGATGTGTAATATGTTTTGTGGTTAGCAAATATAAGGCATCCAATTTGTTTTTCATCTTCAAATTGCTTTGGCTGAGATAAAGTGAGATGGTGACATGAGTGGTAACTCCTATTCATCCCCCTGGAAGTAATCCATTGATCAATGAATAGAAACAAGCGCAGACATATCTCAGACCTCTAGATGGTTGTTCAGGTGCTACAGAGTCTAGGTGAGTCTGGAGACGGCTGAGAGGAAAAACAGAGTCAGCCCAGAGTCTGTGAATTTTTCATTCTGGCATCTCTTCTCATTGCAGCCATTTTGGAACAAGGATGGGCAACATCCTAAACAAAGAACACAGTAGAGGAGCTAAACTGAGGCAAGTATAGTATGATTAAGGTGGTTCAGATTGGCTGTGGGAGTTCATGGGCCACAGTGTTGGGAGGGGGAGCATGATGGCTGAGGCGCTGTGAGT
>NW_006922267.1:392845-397419 GCF_000298275.1 Orycteropus afer afer | reverse complement strand
CCCACCAGCCACTCCTCGGAAGGAAGGTTGGGCAATCCTACTTTCGTAGTGATACTGCCTCGGAAACCCAAGGAGGGGTCGCTATGAGTCAGGGTCGACTCGAATGCACATAACAACAACAACATAACCTGTGACAATAGGCTGAAAGACAATATTAATAGAGAAAAATCCTCTGAGAAGGACTGCTGACTCAGTGCTGAAAAATTCCAAGGGCAAAAGTGCCCTCTAGTGGTTCTTGGGAGAGGAGAGTTGAGGTAAACAACAAAAATGTTTCTGTGAAAATAAGAACCCAAGTTTCAAACTTTCACAAAAAAGATAAAAATGGCCCACATTCAACAACAACAACAAAAATAAAACATACAATATCATAACAGAAGGACCATATAAAGAAAAACATCTTCTATGGTGTGATAATTAGAGCTGTGTGTCAACTTGGCTGGACCACAATTTTGTGTGGTTTAAGCAGTTGTGATGTGGGTTATTCCCACGATGGGATCGGATGTGTATGTTTTGAGCAACCAATCCATAGAAAGGGAGTTTCCCTAGGGGTGTGGCCTGCTCCCAATATATTTATGGACATCTTGGGAAAAGAGACACTCTTCTGTGGATTGGGATCCTGTTGTGTTGCCTACAACAATCCACCATTCATTCGGCCTGGAGATCTTGGATTCGTCATTCTTTGGAGTCAACAGCCAGTATACTGCCTGCCAACCTTGAGCTCATCAGCCCCTGCAGCTGCGTGAGTCAGGAAAAGCCTCCAGCTTAATGTTTGATCCAAGAATTTGGGACTTTCCAGCTTCTATAAGTGTGTGAGCCATTTTCCTAAGATAAATTTCTCTTTATATATAATCTACTTCAGTTGAGACACTGTCTCAACTACCCAAGGAGGGGTTGCTATGAGTCGGGTCCAACTCGACGGCACATAACCACAACAACAACAACAACAATATATATATATATAAAAGCTTTACTGGTTTTGCTTCTCTAGAGAATACAGCCTAACACATGTGGAGACCAAGATAATGGAAAATATAGAAGACTTACAGAAAATAATATTAAATATACTTATAGAAAACAAACAAACCAAACCTCAAGAAAACAACCTAATGGATATCAGGAAAATAAATCAAGGAACAAAATGAGAAATGGAATAAGGAGATTGGAAATACTTTTTGAAAATGAGAATTAGTAGAATTGAAGAATAAAATAACTGATTTAGAAAATGAAAGAAACATCCATCAATAGATTTGAACAGAGAGAAAATAAAATAAGTGAACTGGAACAAAGAATAACTAAACTTATTTAGTGCTAGGGAGGAAAAAAAGAAAAGAGCATAGAAAAGTGAACAAAACCAAATGTAAAATTGAGACTCAATTAAGAAATTGAAATCAGAATTTTTGTAATTCCAGAGCATAATGATAATAATAAAATGATTGTGGTGGTTAAATTTATGTGTCAACTTGGCTAGGCCTGGTTGAGTGGCTGAGCAGCTGGATGTAGTATTCCCCATGATGAGACTGGTAATAAACTCCATGGCAGAATCTACTGTGAGAAGCTGAGTATCTGCCTTTGGGTATGTGGTCTGCTTCCCATATATAAGAAACAGCTTTGGGAATGGTCTCCAGCTTATGGCATGCTTGAACCCTGCATACACCCATGTTGTTGTTCATCAGCCTGCCATGATCTGCCGCCCTTGGGACTTACAATGGACTTGAATTAATGGCCTGCTGTGTAGTTTGGTAACATCGGGACCGTGCCATTTTATTTGTCAACCTTGAGCTTGTTAGCCTCAGCAGCCAGCAGCTGCCTGAGTGAAGAGATACCTCTAATTTCAGTGGCTCAGGAGCAAGAGGCAGAGCTGAAGCCCAAGGTCGAGGGGCTTTCACAGAGCCCCTAAAGCCTGGCACTTTGAACTCAGACTTCCAGCCTCCCAAACTGTGAAAGAATAAACTCTTGTTTGTTAAGGCCTTCCTATTTGTGGTATATTCTTATCAGAGTGACACCAGGTAACCAAAACAGGATAGAAATAATTTTCCAAGATATAATTATAAGGAATGTCCCAGACCTGAATAAGATAACCAAGTATGCAAACACAGGAAGACACAAACTCCAAACAGAAGAAATAAAAAGAGATCTAGCCCTTATCACTTCCTAATAAAATTCCTGAAAACCAAAGACAAGGAGAGAATTCTTAAATCAGGAAGAGAAGGATCAGTATGAAATATCAAGTGTCTTCCTTCAGAATTATTACAGATTTCTCCCCAGAAACCTTGGATCCCAGAAGAAAATGAAGCAACATATATAAAATATTAAAGCAAAACAATTGGTATCCAAGAAATCTTTACTAAAAAAAGTTGTAATTGAAAAATGCAGAGGGAGGAGACAAGATGCACCCTGGTGACATACTCCACTCAGTCCCTCTACAACAAAGACCTGAGGAACTAAGTGAAAGGGATACAGATGATATCCCTGGAAGTCTGAGCATCAAATGAATGTATAGGTAATTGGATTAAATGCTGACTGGAGAATGAAACAGGACGATAACAGGAGAGAGACAGAATTGGGACCCAACCCATCATGTCAATTTTGAGACACAGAAGGCAATATGCATGAATGAGGAGAAGCCAAATTAATGGAATCTCCATTAAGACAGAGACATAGTAGAAACAAATATTGAGTGAAGCAAGGTGAGCAGAATATGAGTTACATCTAAGAGAAGAAACTATAGGAAAATTGAAGTGACAAGAGCAACTGAAGCAGGGAGGGAGCAAGTAAATAGGGATGAAAGCACTTATCAGTACTGGGTGCTAGTCATTGAGTTGTGGCCCATGTGGAGGAAAAGTCCTGTGAGATAGTGACTGTAGATACTATACTCCAGGTATTCATCCCACACATTTACTGATTTGGGGTGGGAACAGGGACATTGATTGCCCTCAACTAGAAGAGCACTTGACTGAGGCCACTGAATGCTGACTGGAGAAGTACATTACTCTGGATGTTTCTCCTTAGGGTGGCTGACTTTACTGGTATTTGAAGGTACCTCTATATTCTGTAAGAAGCTCTGGTGGCATAGTGCCCAACGCATATGACTGCTAACTGGAAGGTTGGTGGTTCAAACCCACCAGCTGCTCTATGGAAGGAAGATAGGGCAATTTACTCTGTAAAGATTTACCAACTCACATCTTCCTGGTGGCCAGGGGTGAGGCTCCCTTGCCTCCACCAACTCAGTGGGCAGGGATGCTCCCTCTGATGCCTCTCACTCACTCATTTCCCTCGGACCACTTCTCACCTCTAGTGTAAATCTGTCACACTGGACCCCCAGTAGACAACACTGTGAGCTTGCAAATCATGCTCTGTGTGCACAATGCCCATGCAGTTGATAGGACATGCTCTCACATACTACATGCTGCACACTTGCATCCTCCACTGTTAGAGACATGAACACATGCAAACCACGAACTAGGTATCTATACCTTTATAATCAGGGATGTGTGGACAGGTGGATTGCCCACTTGACTCCTACAGTTTCTGCATTCAAGGGCATACACATGAATGGACCACTCACTCTGCCTCCATTGCTTTCATGCTCAAGGGTGCACATATGCACAGACCACATGTCAGGTACCTACAACCTCCATGTTCATGGGCATGAACATACATAGACCACATAACAGGTGTATGCAGCCTCTATAGTCAGAGGAATGTGTATAGATCAATTGTCTGCTGGTCTCCTACAGCTTCTGCACTTGGGGGTACTTTGGGGTACTGCCTACTGAGTGCCTGTAGCTTCTGTAGGTGACAATGCTTGAACATGCAGACTTCATGCCAAGCTCCAGCCACCTCCAGGGAGTCACAATTATATGGATAACCAGATAGATACCTCCTGCTGCTGAGGTTAGTTTCATATGTCCCAGAAGATAAGGTGTTATGTGCCTGCAACCTTAGAGGCATGATGACCTTTGCTGCACTACCTCATCTTTTCTACTTTCCATTTCTTCCTTTTTATTTATTTTTCCCTCTTACTTTTCTTCTTTATTTATTTTTATCCCCCCCCTTTTCTTTTATCATTCCACTTTCTCTTTCTTCTTTTCTTCCCCATCTGGTGGGAGATGACACAACCACACAACACGTCATCCAATAGGCAAGTGCCACTACCCAGTCCTGCATCACTCAATCAGTGGCAAATGGTGGACATCACCTGGTCAGCTTGCCTGCAGATGCTGTTATGACTTATGGCCAGCAAAGGGAGAGCTGCCCCCACACCCTCATCATATACTGTACCCAGAGACAAATGGGGAATGCCCCAGTGCTTCCAATCTAGAAACCAACTTAGTTTGCCCACTAGATGTAGCAAAAAAAAAAAAAGATTGAAACAAACCAACACATAATCAAAAAATAAATACAAGAAGAACAAAATGTCTCAGAGACAAGAGACAACTTCAAATTAAATAGAGACACGGGACAAGATGATTCAAGCAAGTGGCCTAAACAAAGAACCAGGTAACCTGCCAGAGGAAGAATACATAATAAACTACTTGATAATGAATTGAAAAGATTTATATATAAGGCTTTTC
>NW_006922267.1:391322-392745 GCF_000298275.1 Orycteropus afer afer | reverse complement strand
AAATAAATAAATAAAAGTCAAGGAAGATATAGTCAAAACCCTAGAAGAAATCAGGCAAACAATACAAGAGCAAAATGACAAAATAACAGACAAATAAAAACCATAAAAAAAATAGCAACTAGAAATCCAGAAGAATGACACTAAAATTTTAGAGGTAAAAAACACATTGAAAGGGCGGAAGAGTAAAATCAAATCAATAGAATATCAGATCAGTGAATTAGAAGACAGATCCCTATCCACCAATTTGTATGAGGAAAATTCAGAAAAAGAAATGAAAAAATACATAAGAATTGTGTGGTACACTATCAATAGGAAAATTTTATGTGTGACTGGAATTTCAGAACAGGATGAAGCAAAAACAAAACAAACAAACAAACCAAAACAAACATAGTTGTCAATGTTTTGCTAGTAACAACTTTCCCAATATAGTACAAACATGTAAAGCTATCAATCCAAGAAGGTTAAAGAACCTTATACAGTGTAGACTCCAAAAGAACGTCACCAAGACATATCATAATCAAATTTTCCAAAACCAATGACAAAGAAAGATTCCTGCGAACAACATGGAAAAGATTAAATTTACCTATAAAGAGGAATTAATAAGAGTAATCTCTGATTTCTCTGAAGAAACCATGAAGGCAAGAAGGAAATTTAGATGACATATATAAAACCTTCAAAGAAAAAATATTGCTGAGCAAGAATTTTATATCCAGTAAAACTGCCTCTCAAATGCAAAGGTGAAATTAAGACATTTCCAAATGAACAGAAATATTTCCAAATGGTGTTGGACCTGAAAATTTACCTAAAGATCAACCTTGGTCACCAAGGGCTGCAGGGACGACTGTGCTGTTGGCTGATGACTAGGGAGGAAAACAGCAAGGAGGCAGAAAACCTGAGCTGTGGACTTTCTGCTGTCTGGAGGGTGCAACCATTTTGATTGTTTAAAAGCGGTGGCCATTTTGGATATTTAAAATGACCTAGGGTGCAGCCATTTTGAATCTTTACAAGTGGTGGCCATTTTTTATTTTAAGTGACAGCATTCTCATTTGGATTCCAGGGATCTAAGAATAGGCTCTGTTTGCCAAGGATGGCAGGGAGATAGATACAGGAGGCTGAAAATGGGAGACAGGTGGTGAGTGTCTAAGTGCTGCCAACTATCAGATAGAGGAGCACAGCACAGTACCCTGTTTACAAAGATAATATACAAACAAAACAAAATGAAAATCATGGGCAAGTCACTCCAACATACAATCACAAACAAAATATAAACACAAAAACATCACAATGCCTTGGAGACAACAGAGCATCCCAGTGCACACAAAGAAGCAAGATAAAGCAGAAGAAACAAAGGACCAGGATACAGATCCAAAACTCATCCCTGAGGAAGACACAGCATTGGAACTCCCTGATAAGGAATTCAAAA
>NW_006922267.1:387100-389845 GCF_000298275.1 Orycteropus afer afer | reverse complement strand
TAATTCAAGTCCATTGTAAGTCCCAAGGTCGGCAGAGCACGGCAGGCTGCTGAACAATGACACGGCTACATGCAGGGTCCAAGCACCCCATAGGCTAGAAACCATTCTCAAAGCTTCTCCTTATATACAGGACGCAGACCACATACCCAAAGGCAGCTACTCAGCTGCTCACAATAGATTCCACGATGGAGTTGATTACCAGTCTTATCATGGGGAATACTACATCCAGCTGCTCAGCCATTCAACTAGGCCCAGCCAAGTTCACACACAATCTTAACTACCACAAGACTTATCTCTTAAGATTTATAGAAAGCTCCAATGCCTCAACAGCAGAAGAATTAACAATCTAATTGAAAAATGCACAGAAAATATGAATAGACACTTCACCAAGGAGGATATTCAGGTGGCTAGCAAATACATGAAGAGATGCTCATGATCATTGGCCATCAGAGAGATGCAAATCACAAAAACAATGATATACCATCTCACCCCAGCACTGAAGGCAAGGTTCAACGAGACAGAAAATAACAAATGCTGGTGGGGATGTGGAAAGATTAGGACTTTCATAAACTACTGGTGGGACTTTGAAGTTATACGACCACTGTGAAAAGCAGTATGATGATTCCTCAGAAAGCTGGAATTGGAGATACCATTTGACCCAGCAATCCCATTACTAGGTATATATCCTAGAGAGGTGAGAGTCAGGACAGGAACAGATATATGCATCGCAGCACTAGTTACAATAGCAACAAGATGGAAACAATTTACACGCCCCTCAATGGAAGAGTGGATGACCAAAGTATGGTACATACACACAATGGAATGTTATGCAGCATTAAATAATAATGTAGAGTCTGCAAAACCTGCATAATATGGATGAACTTGGAGGACATCATGCTGAGTGAAATAAGTCAATCACAGAAGGGTATTACTTCATTGTTATAGAGGATCAAGGAGTGGTTTATATATGGAGGGAAATTTTCTTTGTTGGTTGCCAGGGGTGGGAGGGGAGGGGAGGGAGCACTGCAAAAAAAAAATGTGTTGACCCATGTCACTTTATTTTTGTGTATTTCACTGCTCGTAAATTATACTTCAATAAAATACATTGAGAAAAAGAAAAAGAGAAATCATCAACACCATAATAAAGAAACACAAAATAATAACAGCAGTAAATTCATATCTATCAATGATTACACTAAATGTAAAAGGATTAAATGCACTGGTCAAGACAAAAAGAGTGGCATAATGGATAAGAAAACAGAGCACATTAATATGCTGACAATAAGAAGATTTCCATAGGTACAAAGATTAAAAAAATTTAAAAATGCAAGGATGGAAAAAAAATATGTCAAGCAAATAGCAAACAAAAAAGAGCAGGGGTAGCCCTTTTTAATTTGTTTAGTAAGCTGATTTCTGATATAATAGAGTTCAAAGTAAAAACAACCATAAGTGACAAGGAATGATATTACCTCATGCTTAAAAGGTCAATCCAGCAAAAGGACATAACCATAATAAATATCTATGCAGTGAAAAAAATGGCCCCAAAACACATAAAGCAAACATTTAAAGAATTGAAAGCAAAAATAGAGAACTCCACAATAACAGTAAGAAGCATTCACATCCCATTTATGATGAAAGACAGAACAAATAGAAACTCAACAAAGATACAGGAAATCTAAACTACCCAATCAGCCAAATTGAATTCATGGACATATACAGAGTATTCCATCCAACAAAAACACAACACAAATTATTTTCCGGTGAGCATGGATAATTCTCATGAATACATCATATGTTAGATTACAAAGCAAGCCTCAGTAAATATAAAGCCATCAAAATGATACAAAACATCTTCTAGATCACAATGAGATAGTATTAGACATCAATAATAGAAAGATCAGGGAAACATTAGAAACCAGTGCATAACAGAAGAAATAAAATATTCTTAGAATCAAAGAGAATGAAAACAACACAACTAAATATTTGGGACACAGCAAATCAGTGCTTAGAGGACAATTTATAGAAATAAAGGAATACATCAAAAAAGAAGAAAGAACTATGATCAATATCCTAACCAAAAAGCTCCAACAATAAGGAAAAGAGCAGGAAGAAAATCCTACAATCTCCAAAAGAAAGGAAATAAAAAAGAGTTGTTGTTGCTGTTAGGTGCTGTTGAGTTGTCTCTGACTCATAGCAACCTCATGCACAGCAGAATGAAACAATGTCTGGCCTTGTTCCAGCCTCACAATCCTTGCTATACCTGAGCCCATCAATGTAGCCACTGTGTCAATCCATCTTGTTGAGGGCCTTCCTCTTCTTTGTTTACTCTTCATTTTACCAAGTATGATATCCTTCTCCAGAGAATGGTTGCTTCTGACAACAAGATCAAAGTAGGTGAGACGAAGTCTGGCCATTCTCACTTCCAAGGAGGATTCTGGTTGCACTTCTTCCAGAACACATACGTTAGTCCTTTTGGCAGACCATGGTACTCTTAATATTCTTCTCCAACACTACAACTCAAAAGCATCAACTCTTCTTCAGTCTTCCTTATTCATTGTCCAGCTCTCACATGCATAAATTGTTGTTATTGTTATGTGCCATTGAGTTGGCCCTGACTCATAGCGACTCCCTCTTGGGTTTGTAGTATCACTCAGAAGTAGGATTGCCCAACCTTCCTTCTGAGGAGTGGCTGGTGGGTTTGAACCGCCAGCCTTCTGGTTAGCAGTCAAGTGCCTTAGGCACTGT
>NW_006922267.1:377700-386706 GCF_000298275.1 Orycteropus afer afer | reverse complement strand
ACTCTTGGAATCCATACAATAAGCTTATTCTCTACAAAGTTGAAGTTTTACTCCTCTACATGCTCAAGGACCACAGGTGGTTACTGAAACACTCACAAAAGCCTCCTCAGGATTAAGGAGTATAAAACGATAAATGTTTACGAGGGCACAGGGACCCAAAGTATGAAACATACCAATAAGATAAAAACATGGACTACTAGAATAACATCTACTTTTAATACTTGATGTTTTGCCAAGTAAGCATTTAACTGAGAGAGGTGTTGCCTTCTCTTGCTGCTGGTGGAGAGCTCTTGCCTTCTCTTGTTGTTGTTGGACATGTGCCTTGCACTCATGTCCTTTGATGATTTCTCTCTTGGTCTCCAACATTTCCTCCCTTTTTATTGTTTAAATGCAGTAGATGTACCTCAGTAGTCAAAGACTGAATTACTTGACGTATTAGTTTCAGAATCCAGAGAATAACAAATAATACAATTAAAAACATTATAACATATGGTAAAAAGTGTTATAGAAGTGTAGGAATACTTTCCAAAGGATTAAGTTTGTTCAATTCATTAAGTATAGTGTCTTCAACTTGACTGGGGTCAATTATTGGTATATGACTATCTTTTAGCCTTTGAATATCTTTATGAAACTCCAGCATTTCAAAACTGATGTTCAAATCATGCCATATCCCTAATAGTCTCATTTAAATTTTTTCCCATGTGAATTTGGGATTACTGTTACACATGTGTATTCACAGGGATAGTCAAAATGTAATGCTTGCTTCACTCACATCACTTCTAGTTCATCCCTTATTAATAATATCACCTCCCCTAACATGTCTATTTTGAGTTTAAAATCCTAATCAATTTTTTTCTTGATCTACTAGTGCCTTTACAGTATCTCGGACTCCATCATTTACATATTGGGCTGTCTGTATAGATGATTGTAGTGCAACAGCAGCCACAGTCATAGTAGCTATCATTGAAGCAAGAGTAGTTATGCCTGCAATAAGGAACCCAATTAAGCCTTTATGTCTACTAAGCCCTTGTTGTACTAAATACAGTGAATGTTCTCCTGCTGAGTGAAACCATCTGTCTGAAATATTAACTGGTAGGGTTATATAGTGTGGTTGCATCACTATCAGTACATACTGATCTGTTGAAATTAAGCACTGAGTTAACAAACAATTATTACAGGTCACATTCCAGTAACAATTTCCTAAAGTATTATTGGTTTCAGGAACATTTAAACAACTTATAGTAGCATTTACAACACAATCAGTATATTTTTGTGCCAGCATGAGAGTGTTCGGGGATTGAACATATGCCTGTATGTCAGAGTGACTTCCTCGGACAATGGCCCTCCTTTGGTCTCCCAATGATTACGGTATGATTCAAAGTCCCAACTGCAGCAAACAGTCTCCATGATTCTGATTGTACAGGTCCTTCTGGCGTCTGTAAGATGTTTTCTAAAAAACCTCCAGGGAAGCTAACTTTTTTTGAGAGAGGCAAGTGACATTTAAACCAAGGTGGAAATGCCTCATAATCTTGGGATATGTTATGACAGGACAGTACAGTACAGGAGGAGTTATAGTATAATTTCTGAAAATACTCCCATAAGTATATTTTGATATTCCCCAATACACATGTGTTAGGTTGCTTCCATATGCCCATTGCATTTGAGGTAATAGCTTCAAGCATGGTGAGGGACTAAGGCTATGTCGGGTGAAACAAATTGGTGACTTTGTAGCAAGAGCAATAAAATTCACTATACTTTCTCCCTTTAATAATTTTCCTATGGACTCTCCACCCTTTCCCCCAAGCAACTGAGTGTCATTAGTAAAGATAGGAATATCAGGATCATAGTATGTAGCAGATTGCACCCAAAGTGGATGAAACAAACATGCCAACATGTTTCACTTGCTATGTGAGTGATTTGAGTTGACAGCAATGCCACCATAGCTAAAAATACTATTTCTGGGGTCTGAGGCTGGCCCAGATCTTGAGCCATACTTGCAGCCTTGAGATAAGGCCTTAATCTGACCCCAAGTTGTCAGCGTCGCTTCTCTGCTCTGATGACTCAGTAATCATCGCCTTCTCCAGCAATCCTGTAGTGACAGCCACTGAAGTCAGCGCTGGATGTGATTCTTCATGTTGGATGAGTCTCTCCGGTACCCATATAGGTTTTTCATTGTTTTCAGGAAAGACACAAGCATACCCTCATCTCCACGTTAATAGTGGATCTGGTCCTTTCCATTGACCTGTCAGTACATCTTTCCACCAAACTTTGACTGAGTTGGTGTTTTGTTTTATTTTTTAAAAATATCTGTCAGCAGCAGACTGCCCATCAGTGTTGCAGTTCAAAAAATTTAAAGTATATAAAACATTATTTAATCTTTTCATAAGCCTGTTCCAATATTCCCTGTTACTCTCCCTTTTTGTTTTTCTAAATAAAGTTTTATAGGTTGATGTTTTCTTTCTACTATGTTTTGGCCTTGAGGCTTGTAAGGAATGCTAGTAGAAAGGTTGATAGAATAAAAGGAATAAAAATGTAAAAAGGACTTACGTTTGTAAGCTGGAGCATTGTCTGTTTTTAACTGTTTAGGAGGTCTACAAAAAGCAAAACAATGTAATAAATGATGGATAACATGTTTTATTGCCTCTTCTGTTAAGGCTGAAGCCATAGTGAACCCAGATTGTTTTCCAAAAGAAGCTACATGGGTGACATCCATTTGCCAAATATCGTTGGGTTGAAGCCCAAGAGGGTTTAAGCTGTAGTGTGGCACAGGGAGATGCACACTGCAAGAAGAACACTTTTTTGTAGTCTGTCTAGCCTGTTCTCTAGTAAGTTGGAATTGCTTATGTAAGCTAGCACTATTTTGATGAAAAGAAGCATGTGATTGGATAGCTTCCTGTATGGGAAGGCAAAGTTGTTCATCTGCTCATTTATTTCCTTGAGTGAGAGGGCCCACCAAGGGGATATGGGCTCTAATATATAAAATGGATGAAAACATTCCCGCACTGTCTTCTGTAAAGTAAATAAGAGAGTTAATAATTCTTCATTAGATATATGTTTAATTTTGTCAGTTTCAATATGAGTGAGTAAATGAACCACATACTGGCTGTCACTCACAATATTGGGTGCTTGGCACGAGAAGTCCTGAAAAACAAATAAAACAGCACATGCCTCTGTTTTTTGTACTGAAGTATAATGAGTGTCCTTGACTCTATCCTTAATAGCAGAGTGATATCCTGCTTTTCCTTTACTAGTGTCATCAGTAAAAATTGTTAAAGCATTGGGAATAGGATGATTAAGACATTTTTGAGGAAAAACCCACTTATATGATTCCACTACTTGTAGTAGCTTCTGAGATGGTCTATGATTGTCTAATTGACCCATAAATGTAGCAGTAACAATTTGCCACTCTACATCATTGCGAATAAGGTTTTGTAATTGTTGTGTAGTATATGGTTGATGTATTATAGTTAAATATATTCCTGTTAATTGCTTATGTCTATGTAATAATTTTTTAATACAAATAGCTACCATAGTAGGGTATGTGGTTATGGAATTAGATAATTGATAAGGAAGATGAATCTATTCTATCACACACTGAGTTTGATATAACACTCCAGTAGGGCTCTCAGGTGTGGCTAAAATAATTCCTTACACTGGGACTGTAGTGTCAATTTGGGTTAATTGAGCCTCTAACATCCGTTGTTCTACTAGGGCCAATTCTTGCTTTGCGTCCTCAGTTAAATGTCTGGGTGAGATTAAATCTGGATCACCCTTTAAGGTATCAAAAAGAAAACTAAGTTGCTGAGTAGTGATACCTAGAGAAGGCCATATCCAAATAATATCTCCTAACACCCTTTGAAAATCATTTAAAGTAGTTAGAGTCTAATTGGAGTGTAATTTTCTGTGGTTGTACATTTCTTTTGTCTGTGATATGTCCTAAGTATGAAAATGGAGCATTTTTCCAAACCTTTTCAGAGGCTATTTTTAAACCATGACAAGAAAGCTGCTCAGTTAAATGTAAGAAAATTTGATTTAATATGTCTTTATTAGGGTGACTCCAAAGAGTTTCATCCACATATAAGGGTAATAATGGCATGTGACCAGACAGATCATGTCTCCTCTATTGCACACGCTACAAAGTTCTGGCACATAGTAGGACTATTTTTCATGCCTTGAGGTAAAACCTTCCAATGATATCACTTTGCAGGGGCTTCTGAGATAGAAAAAGCAAATCTAATCTCATTTTGTGGTTGCAATGGAATAGTTAAAAAAGCAATCTTTTAAATCTAAAATTATTAAGTGCCAATCAAGAGGTGTCATTGTTGGAGAAGGAAGGCCAGGTTGTAAAGTCCCATAGTCTGCATGCTAAGATTAATAGCTCACAAATCTTGTAACATTCTCCTTTGTAAGATTTTTTCTTTATAACAAATACTGGACTATTCCATGGACTATTAGAATGTTCAATGTGTCCAGCATCCAATTGGTGCTGAACAAGTTCACGTAATGCTGCAAGTTTCTCCTTGGATAGGGGCCACTGCTCCACCCAAATAGGCTCATCTGAAAGCCAAGCAATAGGTTCAGCCATGTGTGGGGGAGTCACTGCAGTAGCCCCTACTATAAAGGGTGATAGATAGTCTAATCCTTTTCAGCCCTCATTTCTTATTGTTGAAATTGGATGGACTTCTCCCTGTTAAGTGGCCCCCAGACCTTTATATTGGTTAAATCCTTGTGAAACCATCATGTCAGTAACTTGGGTAGTTGCACTAAATAATAACACTCCCATATTACTTAATATATCCCATCCCCATAAATTGACAGGATTTTTTCCTAAAATGTATGGTTGAAAAATGCCTAATTTTACTTCCCTGTCTTCTCATTGCAGCATTGCACTGCTTCTCATAGGCGTAGAAACTTCCCCTTGACCCCTTAGTTGAGTATCTGCAACTTCTAGTGGCCATTGTTGGGGCCAATGACATTTTGCAATTACTGAAATATCAGCTCCTGTGTCAAGGAGTCCTAGAAACAATTTGCCATTTATATAAATGCTTAGCTGAGGTCTATCTTTAGTAACTTGTTGAATCCAGTTAACCTGAGTGTAATCAACATCTGTACTTCCAAGTCCATTTTCACCTCTTTTTTTGCTTAAATATACTCCAGTTCTAAAGTTGGCAATAAAATGAGTTGCGTTATTTTAGTCCCTTCAGAAAAGCTAACAATTTTTTGCACCCATGCGATTACTTTAATTTCCCCCTCATAATCTTCATCTATAACTCCTGGTACTATCATAAGTCCTCTCAGTGTATTTCCACTATGACCCATTATAATCCCCACCATCTCTTTTGGGAGTGGTCCACAAATTCCTGTTCCAATTATTTGAGCACCCATTTCTGGAGTTAATACGACTTGGGTGGTGGCACAGAGGTCCAATCCTGTGCTTCCCTTGGTTTCATGGCAAAAGAACGCAACGGAGTGTCTGCTTGGGTATGGTTACTGGTGGAGTGAGAGAGAGAGCTGCCACTATTGTTTGTCAGGCTGGGGTAAGCCCCTTGAAAAGTTTTTTTTAAAATTTGTTTGCCATCAATATCAGTTTTTGATCTGCATTCTGAAGACCAGTGTTTTCCCCTTTTGCATTTTGGACATATATTTGGAGCTCGAGAAACCCTGGTCGAGTTATTAGGAGGGTTTCTCTTTTCTTATTTCTTTGGACATTGTTTAGCAATATGTCCTAATTTTCCACAAGTAAAACATACCCCAGATAGTTGTAAATTAGTTAAAGTGGCAGCTAATATATTTACTGAATGAGTTTGGGTGCCTACATCGTGGCACTTTCGGATCATATCAGTTATTGTCATTGTGTGTTTTGATCCAGCCATGCCCTGTTTACAATCTTTGTTAGCATTGTCATAAGCCAATTGTTTAATTACTATATTAGCAGCTGTATAATCACTAACACTTCTAGTCACTGCTACACTTACCCTATCCACAAACTGTTCAAAGGGTACTATAGGTCCTTGTATAATTTTTGTAAAGCAAGAATTATCAGCTCCTTTTTCCAGTAGCTTAGACCATGTCTGAGAGGCTGTGGCTGATATCTGCTGATAGCTTGTAAAGGTATATGTTAATTGAGCTGCAACATCTAAAAACTGTCCTGTGGCAGAAAGCATTTCAAAACAAATGGGAACATTGTGTTGCTGATTTCTCATACTTCGCTCTGCACAAAAATCATGAAAATACATTTTCAACATCAAATAGTCTCCTCCCTCTAATGCAGTTTTAGCCAATATATACCAATCATAAAGACACAAAACACCTTGAGCAATAGTTTCTATTAGGGTTTTTACAAACGGTGCTGTTGGCCCGTAGGTAGCAGAAGCTTGTTTCAAATCTTTAAGAGTTTTAAAAGAAAATGCTTTATGTCCTCATACTGGCAAATTAGTCTGCATGTCCATGTATTCTGTTAAAGGAAAAACATGTTTCAATTCTAATGGAATGTCCTCATCCATGGCCCTCGCCTTTTGAACTATAGCTTGTATAGGTGATAAAGAAGTAATGGTGGATGATAAACCCTTTCCTGAGGAGGGAAAGGGTCAAAAGGCGGAGGAGACCAAGCGCTGGCAGGCATGGTTGCAGCTGAAACAGCCTGATTTAAAAATGGATTTAAGGAAGAATACAACTTCTCCTCCTTTACTTCTGAGGGTTTAGTTTCTAACTTTTGCTTAACTCTTTCTTTTAATTTTAACTATTTTAATTTTGAATCTGTGAATGCATTTTTCTCCTTTCCCACTTTAGGATCTATGCCCACACCTATTCCCTTATCTAATTCTAAACACAGTTTTAAAATACTCCAAATAGAGAAAACATGCTCTGGAAAATCCTCTGGCCCATGTTCTTTTAAATACTCATTCACTTGTTGACTGATGGTTTCCCACACTGTTAAATCAATGGTTCCTTCCTGAGGAAACCAAGGGTAACAATGATCTACACGTTGCAAAAAAATCCTCTAATTGCTTCTTAGACACTGAAAAACCTCTAGCCTGAACTAAGGCTCTAAGAACAGAAATATAACAATCTCTTTCATGTGATGCTGAATTCTCCATGTCAGCCTGGCTTAAAGAAAATTTATTTAATTCACCCACACTTACCCTTCTTCCTCTAAGAAGCTCCAATTTCACTCTGTGGGGTGTCCTTTCTGGCACTCTCCACTTCGCTCCGGGTCCCGGTTTGGGTGCCAATTGCCACTTCTTTCAAAACCACACAGGTCACGAAATGAAGTGACATGAAAGGATTAATGGTTTTTTAAAAGGAACAGGTGCCAGGAGGACTCCCTGCATATTCTGCGAGAGTGACCCCTGATGCCTTTGTTCTACTTTATTTATATGTTTATACATGATTACATCATCACTCTTGGAATCCATACAATAAGCTTATTCTCTACAAAATTAAAGTTTTACTCCTCTACATGTTCAAGCACAAAAGGTGGTTATTGAAACAATCACAAACGCCTCCTCAGGAATAAGGAGTGTAAAATGATAAATGTTTATGAGGGCACAGTGACCCAAAGAATGAAACATCCCAATAAGATAAAAACATGGACTATTGGAATAACACCTATTTTTAATACTTGATGCTTTGCCAAGTAAGCATTTAACCGCGAGAGAGGTGTTGCCTTCTCTCATTGCTGTTGGAGAGGCCTTGCCTTCTCTTGTCGCTCTTGGACATGTGCCTTGCACTCATGTCCTTTGATGATTTCTCTCTTGGTCTCCAACAGTGAGGATTTTTGTTTTCTTTATATTGAGGTGTAATCCATACCGCAGACCATAGTCTTTAATCTTCGTCAGTAAATACTTCAAGTCATTCTCACTTTCAGCAAGCAAAGTTGCATCATCTGTATATCGCAGGTTTTTAATGAGTCTTCCTCCAATCTTGTTGCCAAATTCTTCTTAATATAATCCACCTTCTTGGATTGTTTGCTCAGCATACAAGTTGAATAAGTATGGTGAAAGGATACAACCTTGACACACTCCCTTCTTGATTTTGAACCATGTAGTATCCCCTTGTTCTGTTTGAATGACATCCTCCTGATCTATGTACAAATTCCTCATGAGTCCAATCAAGTGTTCTGGAATTCCCATTTTTCTCAATGTTATCCACAATTTGTTATGATCCACACAATCGAATGCTTTTGCATAGTCAATAAAACATAAGTAAACATCTTTCTGGTATTCTTTGCTTTCAGCCAAGATCCATCTGACATCAGCAATGATATCCCTTGTTCCACTTCTTCTTCTGAATCCAGCTTGCATTTCTGGAAGCTCTCTGTCAATATACTGCTGCAAGCATTTTTGAATTATCTTCAGTAAGATTTTACTTGCATGCGATATTAATGATATTGTTATATAATTTCCACATTCTGTGGAATGGATACAAATATGGGTCTCTTCCAGTCAGCTGGCCAGGTCTTCCAAATCATTTGGCATAACCTCCAGTGGGGCATCCATTTGTTGAAACATCTCAATGGGTATTCTGTCAATTCCTGGAGCCTTGTTCTTTGATGATGTTTTGTAGCAGTTCAATGTTTATAAATTTATTGAGGCTTGTTTTATGGCCTAACACAGGATCTATTCTGGAGAATGATCAATGTGCACTGGAGAAGAATGTGAATTGTGCTTTTGTTGGGTGGAGTGCTCTGTATGTCTATGAGGTCAAGTTGGTTGATTGTGGTGTTGAGTTCTTCTGTATCTCTGTGGAATTTTTTTCTAGTTGATCTGTCCCTCCTTGAAAGTGGTGTGTTAAAGTCTCCTACTACTATTGTAGAGTTGTCTATTTTCCCTTTCCATTAAGTTAGTATTTGCTTCATGTGTTTTGGAGCACTTTCATTGAGTGCATATAATTATTACCATAATGTCTTCTTAGGAGGCTGGCGGTTCAAACCCACCAGCCACTCCTTGGAAGGAAGGTTGGGCAATCCTACTTCTGTAGTGATAACTGCCTCGGAAACCCAAGGAG
>NW_006922267.1:376122-377550 GCF_000298275.1 Orycteropus afer afer | reverse complement strand
TTCATTGTGTCTAAGGTGGGTCTCTTGTAGGCAGCATAACAATGGGTCTTCTTTTCTTATCCAGTCTGCTATTCTCTTTCTCTTGATTGGTGGTGCATCTATTCCATTCACATTGAGTGTAATTAGTGATAGGTATGAATTGATTGCTATTATTCTTTTGTTTTGTTTTTTGGTCATGTTGTTGGAGATTTCTTTGGTCCAAATACTTTTCTGTTCTGAGTTCATTTTGTTGTCAACTCTTTCCTCTCCTTCTTCTTTATTGGTTTTGTGCTTACTAAGCTCTTATATTTTCCTTCTCTCTGGGTTTCTTAGGGAGATTTATTTTCTCTGTGGTTACCTTGGAGTGAATTCTTGTCTCTATATTTTTGGAACAGTCTGTTCTATAATGACATTGTCTTGTTTTCCTCTCAATTTGGAAGTTTTGTACCTAGAACTTTTATTCCCTCTATTTGCTTACTTGCTGGTAGCATGTGCAGAATGACTCCCGTGTTTCTTTGTATACAATATCTTATGCACTTATTTTGAGCATCTATTTCTGAATTGGTTTTAGTGTAGATGGCATGTGTTTTGAGCTTAACTTGTTTTTCTCTGTTGTGGGTTCTCTATTGGAAGGACTTCCTTAAGCATTTCTTGTAGGGTTGGTCTGGTTTTCACAATATCCCTTAATTTCTTTTTGAAAATGTCTTGATTTCACCCTCATATTTGATAGACAATTTGGCTAACCAGAAGGCTGGCTGTTCAAACCCACCAGCCACTCCTCAGAAGGAAGATGGGGCAATCTACTTCCATAGTGAGACTGCCTTGGAAACCCAAGGAGGGGTTGCTATGAGTCGGGTCCAACTCCACGGCACATAACAACAACAACAACAACATCGAATTCTTGGTTGGAAGTTCTTTTCCTTCAGTGTTTTACATATGCTATCCTATTGCCTTTTTGCCTGCCTAGTTTCTGCTGAGTAATTAGAACTGATTCTAATTGTTTCTCCATTGTAGGTGTCATTGCTTTTTCCTGGGGTTCTTGCAAGATTCTTTCTTTGTCTTTGGTTTTGGAAAGTTTGATTATGAAATATCTTGGTGATTTTCTCTTGGGATCTACCCTGTATGAGTTTTGTTGAGCTTCTTGAACAAATGTCTTTTCTTCCTTCGTGATATGGGGGAAATTTAATGTTAGCAAGTCTTTCACAATTTTCTCAGCTTACTTTTTCTTCTTTCTTCCCCTCTTCTTGTTCTGCTAGCTCTGATGGCATAGTGCCTAAGGCATTTGACTGCTAATCAGAAGGCTGGTGGTTCAAACCCTACAGCCACGCCTCAGAAGGAAGGTTGGGCAATCTATTTCTGTACTGATACTGCCTCGGAAACCCAAGGAGGGGTCACCATAAGTCAGATCGGACTTAATGGCCGTGAGTTTGGTTTTTTGGTTTAGTCTTC
>NW_006922267.1:374766-376022 GCF_000298275.1 Orycteropus afer afer | reverse complement strand
CCATAAGTCAGATCGGACTTAATGGCCGTGAGTTTGGTTTTTTGGTTTAGTCTTCTTGTTCTGGTATTCCAATGAGACGTATGTTTCTTTTCATGTTGTCCTATGTAACTCTTAAGTTCTCTTCATTTCTTTTAAACCTTTGTTCTAATTTTTCTTCATACAGGCTGATGTCAAGGAATTTATCTTCTAGTTGGGAAACACATTCTTCAGCCAGTTCTAGCCTATTCTTGTGTGTCCCCATTGTGTTGTGTAATTCTGTAATTTTAGCATTCATATTCTGGATTTCTAATTACTGGTTTTGTATGAGTTCTGATTGTGTATAATCTTGTTATTTTGTTCTTGAATGGTTTCCCTGAGTTCTTCCAGGGTACTTTCTGTGTTCTCCTTGATTCTGTTTGAGGTTTTCTTAAGCTCTTGTAGAGTTCTATAAGCATATCATCTTCTACATTCCTTCTTAGGTAATTCTATTGCTTCCTCTTCCTCCATGTTTAATGAGATTTTTTAGGGATTTTACATCTATAGTCTTTTCCTTTTTTGTTTGTTTGTTTGATATGAGGTTGACTGTTGTTTCCTTGACATTTTGAAGTTGTTGCTTTTAGCTGTTAGTTATGTGTTGATTTTTTTTTAGCTTCTTTTTTTTTAAGTTCACTGTTTTGTTTTGTTTTTTTTTATGATTGGGGTGAAAGTTTACAGAGGAAATTCACTTTCCATAGAGCAATTCACACACACGTTTTCTCATGACATTGACTACAATTTACCCCAATGCAACAGCTCTCCTCCCATGTCCTCCTGATAGTCATCTCTTCCCACCTCTTCCCTGTGTCCATCCCTCCATGGATTCCTGCCCCCTGAACTGTCTCCCTGTGCATAAAGAGCCCTTCTTTCTGCCATGATTGTTCTTTCCAAGGAGTGTATCTACTTCAGCACATGTTCAACTCCTATGCCTGTCTTTTGTTTGGCTAGAAGACACAGGTGTGGGTTCAATGCCACACCTGAAGGGCAGCTAGGGACCACAGACTCAGTGGTTCCACCAGGCTCTATCAGACCAGCAAACCTGGTCCCCCCCTTTGTTTTTCCAAATGATTTTGAGTTTTGTTCCACATTGTTCTCCCTTTCTATCCAGGACCTACTACATAGATCCACCTCTGAGTAGTTGACAGTGGTAGCCAAGCACAATCTAGTTCTTCTGTTCTCATAGTTGTATAGGCTGGGGATCACATGGTGTACCAGTCATGAGGACTAATTGTTTCCATGAA
>NW_006922267.1:372648-373918 GCF_000298275.1 Orycteropus afer afer | reverse complement strand
CAGATTCTACATTATTCTTTAGGGTTGAATAGTATTCCATTGTGTGTATGTACTATAGTTTGGTTATCCATTCCTCAGTTGATGGACATCTAGGTGGTTTCTAACTTTTTGCTATTGTCAATAGTGCTGAAATGAACATGGGTGTGCATATGTCTGTTCTTGTCATGGTCTCACTTCTTTAGGATATATACCTAGTAATGGGATGGCTGGATCAAATGGTATTTCTATTTCCAAGTTTTTAAGGAATCACCATACTGCTTTCCACAGTGGTTGTACCATTTTACAGTCCCACCAGCAGTGTATGAGTCCCAACTCTCCGCATCATCACCAGCATTTGTTATTTTCTGTCTTGTTGAACTTTGCTGCTAGTGCTGGAGCAAGATGGTATCTCATTGTTGTTTTGATTTGCATGTCTCTAATGGCTAATGATCTTGAGCATTTCTTCATATGTTTGTTGGCCACCTGAATATCCTCCTTGGTGAAGTGTCTATGCATGTCTTCTGCCCATTTTGTAATTGGATTATTTGTCTTTTTGTTATTGAGGAGTTGGAGTTTTCTATAAATTCTAGAGATAAGTCCCTTGTCAGATATGCAATAGCCGAATATTCTTTCCCCATCTGTGCGTTCTCTTTTGACTCTTTTGGAGAAGTCTTTGGAAGCACATAAAAATTTAATTTTTAGAAGGCCCCATTCATCTAGTTTCTCTTCTGCTGTTTGTGTATTTTGGGTTATGCTTGATAGTCTATTTACCCCATATATTAGGGCCCAAAATTTGCCCCTAGTTTTTATTGAAGAACTCTATAGTAGTTTTGGTTTTCAAGTCTTTGATCCATCTGGAGCTAGTTTTTGTGTATGATGTGAAGTATATACTTTGTTTCATTTTTCTGCAAATGGATCTCCAGTTTTGCCAGCACCATTTATTAAACAAACATTCTCTTCCCCATTTAATGGATTTAGTCCCTTTGTCAAAGATCAGCTGACCATAGGTGGATCTATTTCTGGGTTCTCAATTCTATTCCATTGGTCTATGTGTCTGTCATTGTACCAATGCCAGGCAGTTTTGACTACTGTGGCTATATAGTAGGTTTTGAGATCCGGCAGTGTGAAACCTCCTACTTTGTTCTTCTTCTTCAATGTTGTTGTTGTTATTATGTGCCATCAAGTCGGATCCGATGGGAGTGACCCCTCCTTGGGTTTCTGAGTCAGTATCACTATGGAAGTAGATTGCCCCATCTTCCTTCTGAGGAGTGGCTGGTGGGTTTGAACTGCC
>NW_006922267.1:369749-371683 GCF_000298275.1 Orycteropus afer afer | reverse complement strand
AGGAGTGGCTGGTGGGTTTGAACTGCCAGCCTTGTGGTTAACAGTCAAGTGCCTTAGGCACTACGCTACCAGAGCTCCCTATATAAAGTTAGTGATTGTTTTTTCCATATCCTTAAAAAAATGTTGTTGGGATCTGGATTGGGATTGCATTGAATGTATAGATTGCGTTGAGTAGAATTGACATTTTCACAATGTTCAATCTTCCTATCAATGAGCATGGTATGTTTTTTCATTTATGTTGGTCTCTTATGGTTTCTTGAAGTAGCTTTTTTTATAGTTTTCTTTGTATAGGTCTTTTGTGTCCCTGGTAAGATTTATTCCCAGGCACTTTATTTTTTTGGTAGCTATTTTAAATGGTATTGATTTCCTTATTACTTTTTCGGCAATCTCTTTGCTGGTGTAGAGGAATCCAACTGATTTTTGGATGTTGATCTGATATTCTGCCATGATGCTAAATCCTTCAATTAGTTCCAATAGATTTTTGACTGAGTCTCTTGGGTTTTCTAGGTATAGGATCATATCATCTGCAAATAGAGATTGTTTGACTTCTTCTTTACCAATTTGGATGCCTTTGATTTCCCGTTCTTGCCTTATTGCCCTGGCTAGGACTTCCAGTACAATGTTGAGTAGAATGGTGATAGAGGGCATCCTTGTCTGGTTCCTGCTGGCAAGAGGAATGGTTTGAGTCTCTCTCCATTAAGAACAATGTTGGCTGTTGGTTTTGCATAGATGTTCTTTATTGTGTTAAGGAACGTCCCTTCTCTTTCTATTTTACTGAGAGTTTTGATCAAGAGTGGGTGTTGGATTTTATCAAATGTGTTTTCTGCATCAACTGATATGATCATGTGGTTCTTTTTCTTTGTTTTATTTACATGATGGATGGTGTTTATTGTTTTTCTAATGTTGAACCATCCTTGCATTCCTGATATGAACCCCACTTGGTCACAATGAATGATTTCCGTGATATGTTGTTGGAGTCTATTGGCTAGGATTTTGTTGAAGATCTTGGCATCTATATTCATGAGAGTAATTGGTCTGTAGTTTTCCTTTAGAGTGATGTCTTTTCCTGGTTTTGTTATCAAGGTTATGCTTGCTTCGTAAAATGATTTAGGGTGGATTCCATTCTTTTCTATGTTTTGGAATAGGTTTGGTGTCAGTTCTTCTCTGAATGTTTGGTATAATTCTCCAGTGAAACTGTCTGGGCCAGGACTTTTTTTGTTGGTAATTTTTTGATGACCTGTTCTTCTTTTGTTATGGATCTGTTCAACTTCTCCACATCAATCTGTGTTAGTTTAGACAAGTAGCCTGTTTCTAGAAATCTGCCCATTTCTTCTAGGTTTTCAAATTTGCTGGAGTACAGTTCTTCATAGTTGCCTGATATTTATCCTTTTATTTCACTTGGTTCTGTTGTAATGTCACCTGTTTTATTTGTTATTCATGTTATATGTATTCTCTCCCTCTTTTCCTTTGTTAAATTTTCCAGTGGTTTGTCAATTTTATTAATCTTTTCAAAAAACCAACTTCTGGTCTTGATTTTTTCTGTTGTCTTTCTATTTTCTGTTTCATTATTTCTGCTCAAATCTTGATTATTTCTTTTCTTCTGGTGACTGTGGGCTTTTCTTGCTGTTCTTCTTCTAATATTTGAAGATGTTGATTTAAAGTGTTGATTTTGGCTCTTTCTTCTTTTTGTTGTGTGCATTGATTGCTATGAATTGGCCTCTGATCATAGCTTTTGCTGTGTCCCAAAGATTTTGGTATGTTGTATTTTCATTCTCATATTATTCAAGGAATTTTTCAATTTCACTTTTTATTTTGTCCCTTACCCAGTCTTTCTCAAGGAGGGTGTTGTTCAGTTTCCATGTGTTTACTCTTTTTCTGTTGATCTTCCTATTGTTGATTTCTAATTTGATAGCATTATGATCTGAGAAGATGCT
>NW_006922267.1:366066-367238 GCF_000298275.1 Orycteropus afer afer | reverse complement strand
TGAATGGATATATTCTCATCTTTCATCACATCAGGGAAGTTCTCTGCCAACAAATCTTGGACAATTTTCTCAGTGGTTTTATTTTTCTCTTCTTGTTCTGGAATTCCAGGACATGTAGGTTATTCCTTTTGATGGTATCCCACATGATCCTTAGGCTTTCTTCATTTTGTTTTGATTTTTTTCTGATCAATCCCTTTCCAAAGAAGTATTCAGGTATTTGTCTTTAATCTCATTAATTCTGTCTTCCATTGCATCATTTATACTCCTTTGCCCTTCCAATGCATTATCTATTTCTGCAATTTAGAATTAATCTTCTGGATTTCTATCTGTAGATTTTGAATCACTTCTAATTTTTCATTTATTTTGTCATTTTGTTATTGTATTTTCTTCCAAAATTCTTCTAAGGATTTGTCTGTATTTTCCTTGATTTGTCTCTCAATCTTTTGGGGATACCTAAATATAATTCTTGTGAATTACTTATCAGGGAGTTCCAATGCTGTTTCTTCCTCAGGGATGTGTTCTGGATCTTCTGTATCCTGCTCCCTTGTTTCTACCACTTTATCTTGCTTCTTTGTGTGGACTGTCATCGTCTGTTGTCTCCAAGATGTTGTGTCATTGCTGTATCTAGATCTCTGTTAACTGTTTGTGAAGAACAGCTAAGGGTGATTCAGGCTCTTCTTGTTGGTTGTTTATCATAGGCCTGTTGGTGGAGAAGGAGGTGGTGACTGTTTCTCAGTAAGTGAAGCTGCAGCAGGTGTTGGTGTAGTTGTGTCATGTGGGGACTGTTACTGTTTTCCACTCAGTTAGACAAAAATAGCAATTGAGTAACCATCAAAATAGTGAAAGCAAATGGACAAAAAATTCACCATGTAATCACACAGGAACAGTAGCCAAAAAAGACAAAAGGGAAAGCAAAACAAAAAAACACCACAATATCTTGAGTGAGGGCAATAAGAGAAAAAAGTAGAGTAGGAGAATAATGAAAAATGGGAAAAAAGCAAAATGCAAAACAAGGAACAAGGTTACCCACAAAAAAGAAAAGAAAAAAAGAATTGGAACCAGGAACTTGGAAATGAAAAAAGCTGAAAACTTGAACCTGGGAAGGGAAGAATGAATAACGACAATAAAAAGGACAAAAGTAATAATAGTAGTAGTACTTTTAAAACAGACAA
>NW_006922267.1:349237-349745 GCF_000298275.1 Orycteropus afer afer | reverse complement strand
CCAGTCCCCTTTGCCTTTTCTGTCCTTTCCCTGTTTCCCACCTTGCTGCTTGTGGGGGGTGGCCTAGATTCCCTGTCCTCACCTGGCTCCCTGAGGTTGACTCCTCTATCTGTTTCTATCCCCTTTGCCTTTTCTGTCTTCTCCCTGCCTTTCCACCTCACTCCTTGTGGGGCATGGCCTGTGTTTCCTCTCCTCACCTGGGTCCCTGCGGCTGACTCCTTGATCTGTTTCAATGCCCTTTGCCTTTTTTTGTCCTCTCCCTGCTACCTGCCTCGCTGCCTGTTCTGAGGTACCTTTTTTTGTCCTCTCCCCGCTTTCCACCTTGTTGCCTGTTCTTAGGCCCCTGGAATCTGAAAGAGAATGCTATCACTTTAAAATCCAAAATGTTTGCCGCTTGTAAACATTCAAACTGACTGCACCCTCAGTCACTTTAAATATTCAAAATGGCCACCGTTTGTAAACATTCAAAATGGCTGCACCCTCTGGACAAACAAGAAGGTCAGCAAAA
>NW_006922267.1:345724-346628 GCF_000298275.1 Orycteropus afer afer | reverse complement strand
ATTGCGACTCCTGAACTGCTGGACAGGTTCATTTATTTTTATTCTTCCCAGTTGTTTAGCCTCCCTCTCCACCACCACCCCCTTTTTTCTCCTTCTCCACTAAATCTGGCCTTCTCCAACTTAATGAGCTGTTGATAGCCACAGAAGCCCTGCTTCAAACTGCTGCACCTAGTTTTTCAAGCATAAAGATGCTAGCGTGAAAAAACATGTGGGCTACAGGTATGATATAATCTTCTGAAAGCCTCTAGATTTGAATAACAGTATTATTAACTAGTCTTCCTTGTAGGCGTAGGGATATTATCCTATTGCTGACAGTGGTGTACTTCAGGACAGATCTTGAAAAAGTCTTTGTGACAATGAATGCCACAACATTCCTCTTCAATTTGTCACTCCCAGTATAGTAGCTCATATGGTTGTATGATTCAAAATGGCCAATACTAGTCCTTTTCAGCACAATAATGCCTAGGATATCGATCTTTATGTATTCTATTTCGTTATTGACAACTTCCAATATTCCTAGATTCATACTTTATACATTCATGTTCCAATTATTAATGGATGTTTGCATCTATTTCTACTCATTTTGAGTCATTCCACATTAGCCAATATTGTTGTTGCTGTGTGCCATTGAGTCAGACCCAACTTATAGCGACCCCTACTTGGGTTTCCGAGGAAGTATCACTACGGAAGTGGATTGCCCAACCTCCCTTCTGAGGAGTGGCTAGTGGGTCAATGGAGGGCCCAAAAGCTTTACTATACCCATATCATTAAAGTTGTCTCTACTCTGAGGAATCAGCTCTTCCCCAGTCAAATTCCAACATAACCCAGAAACCACAGCTATGGACATATCCAAAGTAAAATGAGCTTACAAGATTGTAAACAGGGAACCAGAGACATCAATTGG
>NW_006922267.1:339449-340932 GCF_000298275.1 Orycteropus afer afer | reverse complement strand
AAAAGAATAATATCTAAAAAAAAATTTTTAAGGTTGTCTTTCAGGACTCTAAAGACCATTACCTTGACTCCATTCCTCCCCATCTTCCCCTCAAAAAATTTCTCCCCAGTACACACCCAGAGTGGTGTAAAAATCTGCCCAGGGGTCTAGGCCAAATCCATCAGGGCAATACCCATTACAGCAGGTTCCAGCCAGTTTAGATTATGAAGGAAATCCTGGAGGTTTCATTTGGACTCATGTGGCTTTCACTATGGCTGATTTACATTAATATGTTATTAACTACCTTTTCCCTAAAGAAAGGTGAATAGTATTAGAGAAAACTAAAACAGAAACCAACAGACTTCATAACCTAAAAGTCTAGCCAGGGGCCACAGCTATCAGGAACAGATCCAGAGTGCAATACCCACGAGACAGAAAAAGATTGACTCATATGAAAGAGTGCATTGTCATAGGATTCAAAGAGTCCTGAAATATGGCATAAACTTCAAAATTAAAAGAGGAACTGGGTATGAATACTTCTCAACTTGTAAAGGTTGCCTTCAAGGTCTACAATAACCAGGACTAGGAGCAGGAGAAACAGAAGCACAGAGACATGAAGCAACAAACTACCCTGCTGGCTGCTGCCCTGGGAGACTTGCCACAAAATCAATCTTACTGGATAAGTCCCCATGGGCCCCCAACAGATAGAAAGGGAGTGAATCAAGTTCCTGCTCCAGGAGGCTGACCAACAAACTTGGGGCCTCAACAGTGTGGCACTGGAAAAGGGATTGCCCAGAACGAGCCCTCCAAAACCAACCAAAGGGTGACCCAGCAGATAGTAAGCACAGCTGACAGCAATCAAGAATGATGCGGCCCAGGGGCTGTGTTACAGATTGGGCAAACTCCTATCTCCTACTAGGTGCCTGGGTGGCAATAACTGGGAAAACAGCCCATTGAAACTCTACTTTACACAGGGGCAACCTCAGTCCTAAACATCTCCAAGGCCCCTCTGTCCTAGAAGACTATGAACATTACTGGAGTTTCAGTAATGTAAAAATCTTCTTCAACCTCTTGAATGCCAGGTTGGGAGCACGGTATTAACTTAGAAATTTTTATACATGCCTGAATTCCCTGTTCCTCTGTTGGAATAAGACTTAATAACCAAGTTAAATATTCAAGTTACTTTCTCAGCTAACAAGCTCCACATGGATGTTAATTCCAACCAGGCATGGGCCTTACAGACAACCTCCTGCAATTACCTGATGCTATGGATTACAGAAGCAACAGACAGGACAGAACTATCACTGCAACCAGCACTGGTTAATGGGAAAAGATGCCCTGTATACTTGGCTGAGTACTCAATCCATACAAAACCATCCAAAAGGTTACACAAGGCTGCTTGACCTATACCAGAAACAATCCAAAGTGCATCCCACCTCCAGTGGTAAAAGGAATTCAAACAAGAGGATTGAACCTATACAAGGACTGGCAGGTAAAATTTATA
>NW_006922267.1:338082-338865 GCF_000298275.1 Orycteropus afer afer | reverse complement strand
CCCTGCATTGGAAGGGACCTTGCACTGTGGTTTTGACTACATCCACAGCCGTGAAAGTGAATAACCTCACACTATGAATTCATCACACACATCTGAAGCTGGCACCCCCCAAGTCACAATGACAAATCTTCAAGAACCCCAATCAACCTCTCAAGCTAAGTGTCTCGTTCTCTGTTTTGCGGTCTTGACTTAATTATGTTTATGTACATGTTGGTCACAGGACTTTTACTGAAAGTATCCCTCATCCAATTTCAGTGGAAAGTAACTGAAGGTACCACAGGACAAGTGGTCTTCAAGGCCACTCAGCGTGATGACCTTGAAACTTTCAGTTTTAAAGTAGATTTGTGCACCTTAGTATATCCCAGGGTAGGAAGGAGTTACTCATGTAACTCCAACCCCAGTATACCCCAACATTGCTGGATTTACCTTAACCCCAAACCCCCTTTTTATGTAGGTTTAGGAACCCAAACTGTTCCCCCCATTGTGAACAAAGAATGTACTTCCCATAGCAGTCATCTCACATTAGGAGACTTAAAGGAACCTGGAAATTGTTTTATTTCTCCTCATTATGATGTGTCACAATCTCGATTTACTACCTATTGTAACTGGATCATAATCATGACATACAAGGGAACCCCTATGTATATCCATGCTCCCCAAAACACTTGGTTTTCTTCCTCATTTGGCCTAGACACCTGTATATCTACTTATGCATTCAGTATTTCTGAAAAACCTGTGTTTTGCACCTTAGTACATGTGTTACCCCGGATCAAGTAGGAGCTC
>NW_006922267.1:336307-337968 GCF_000298275.1 Orycteropus afer afer | reverse complement strand
TGGGAATTGCAGGGTCTGTAGCCACAGGCATCTCGACCCTTATCACCCAGGACCAGGACTTGAGGGAACTAACCTAAAGCATCAACATGGATTTAAGTGAACTAGAACTCTCTATCTCAGAGCTCTCAAAGCAAGTTGAATCCCTAGCTGAGGTAATCTTACAAAATTGAAGAGGGCTAGATTTACTATTTCTTTGCAAAGAGTGCTGCTTCATTAGGGAAACCTTAGCTGTGGTTAGAAAGAATATAAAGGAAAGACAAGAAAAATTGGACTCCACAAAAAGTTGGTACCAAAACCTATATGATTGGTCCCCATGGGCTACCACCCTGATCACTAGTCTAGCAGGCCCCTTAGCATTACTTCTTATGGGACTCTTAGTGGGTCCATGCATACTCAATGCCCGTGTCAGGTTCATCCAAAATAAAATAGAGGCAGTCAAACTCATGGTACTCCGAACACAGTATACAACACTCAACCGAGGAATAAATATAGATACTGAATATGAATGAAAGATTTGCTTCTCAAGCAAAAGCAGTAGGGAATGTGGTAGCTGAAAACACCCCTCACCCCTTGATAAAGAGGATGTACCTGAGAAAACACCCCTCACCCCTTGATAAAAAGGATGCACCTGAGAAAACCCCCCTCACCCCTTGATAAACAGGATGCACATGAGAAAAACACGTGTCCTGAGAAAATTAATCAAAACTAATCTTAACCTATATAATTCTCCCTTGGGAGAATAAGGCACTGCAGCATAGGAGCCTGCTTCAGCTCCCTGCAGTCGGCTAGCCTAAATAAATCTCTTTTACCCAAAAGTGGACATTATAGTGGCTATTATTTTACACTGAACCCATGACAGATGCAATCATTATTTTAATCAACTGCTACACCCCCAATGAAAAGACTAGATTATAACTAAGGCAAGAGAGCATGCAGAAACATTTGTTCAAATTAATCCTCAGAGTAAAGTGTATAGACTGAGAGGGGAAGCAGTTCCAAAGACTGACTCCCAGTGGATTTATTGTTGTTGTTGTTAGGTGCCATCGAGTTGTTTCTGACTCATACCGACCCCATGCACAGCAGAATGAAACACTGCCCCATCCCGCATCAGCTCCATGATCCCTGCTATACTTGAGTCCATCATCCGAGCCACTGTGTCAATTCATCTTGTTGAAGGCCTCCCCCTCTTTTTTCGACCCTCCACCCTATCAAGCATGACATCCTTCTCCAAGGAATGGTCCCTTTTGACAACATGACCAAATTAGGTGAGACAAGTCTGGCCATTCTTGCTTCCAAGGAGCATTTTGGGTGCACTTTCTCCAGGACAGATCTGTTAGTTCTTTTAGCACTCCATGGTACTTTCAGCATTCTTCGCCAGCACCACAACTCAAAAGCATCACCTCTTTTTCGGTTTTCCCTGTTCATTGTCCAGCTCTCACATGCATACGAGGCCATTGGAAATATCATGGCTTCTGTCAGGCGCACCTTAGTCCTCATGGGGACATCCTTGCTCCTCAGCACTTGAAACAGTTCCTTCGTGGTTGACTTTCCCAAGGCTGTCATCTAATGTCCTGACTGCTGCTTCCATTGGCATTGATTGTAGAACCAAGCAATGTGAATTCTTTGACAACTTCAATCTTCTCTCCATTTATTGTGATGCT
>NW_006922267.1:332585-335086 GCF_000298275.1 Orycteropus afer afer | reverse complement strand
TCATCTTAGTGATCTCTTGCTTTCTTCATGGATAATGTTCTTGATATCCTCCCACAATTCTTCTGGTTTTCAGTCATTGGTGTTCAATGCATCCAATCTATTCTTTAGATGGTCTCTAAATTCAGGAGAGATGTATTCAAGATCATATTTTGGCTCTCTTGGACTTATTTTAGTTGACTCTTGGACTTATTTTAATTGATTTATTAGGATAGAATATAACAGGAAAAAATAAAACATTTAATAACTTGCCTAGTGGAAGGAATAAGAAATGTTTTCATAAGCCTGTTAATTATGTTAAGGTCAGAGAGATGACACAAAAGAAACAGGAAAAATGCTGCCATTTTCCTTAATAGACTCACTGAAATATTTAGGAAGTACACCAATATTGACTTGAAGCACTTACTGATGGAGATTAAAGACTACAGTATGCAGTATGGATTACATCTCAACATAAAGAAAACAAAAATCCTCACAACTGGACCACTAAGCAGCATCATGATAAATGGAGAAAAGACTGAAGTTGTCAAAAATTTCATATTACTTGATTCCACAGTCGACATCAATAGAAGCAGCAGTCAAGACATCAGAAGATGTATTGAACTGGGCATATCTGCTGCAAAAGGTCTGTTTTACATGCTGAAGAGCAAATATATCTCTTTTAAGGCTAAAGTGTGTGTGACCCAAGCCATGGTATTTTCAATTGCCTCATATGCATGTGAGATCTAGACAATGAATAAGGAAGAAAGACCAAAGAAGAGTTTGATGCTTTTGAGTTGTGGAGTTGGCAAATAATACTGAAAATACCATGGCCTTCCAGAAGAACTAACAAATCTACCCTGGAAGAAGTGCAGCCAGAATGTTCCTTGGAAGTAAGAATGGCCAACATTACCTAGTTTGGTCATTTTGTCAGAAGAGACCATTCCCTGCAGAAGGATGTCATGTTTGGTAAAATGCAGGGTCAACGAACAAGAGGAAGGCCCTCAACAAGATGAATTGACACACTGGCTGCAACTGTGGGCTCAGGTGTAGCAAGGATTGTGGGGCTGGTGCCGGACCAGACAGTGTTTCATTCTGTTGTACATATGGTTGCTATGAGTTGGAACCTACTCAATGGCACTTAGCAACAATAACAACAGCAACAATCAATATTGACAAAGAATCCTTTGAGTCAACTACCCTCGTGGCAAGGCATTTCATTACTCAAAGTGCTCTCAGCATCAGATGAAAACTACAGAAACTTGATGCAGGTCCCCACACCCCAATCTTTCAGCTGGTAGAGAAAGCTTTTAAGGTCTTTAACTGCAGAGATAAAGCAAAGAGGCTAAAAACAGTAGAAGAATAGTGAAGAAAGCCCAACTGTTGGCTGCAGTAATATAGCATGCACCTCAAAGTAACACTCAGGAACCCAGAAGGTCAAGTTAAGTAGAGCTTCTCATGTGCATCCAACATGGCATCTAGAAAAGCTGGGGCCAAGGAAGTGAATTTACTGCTGGCAAGAAGGACATTGGAGGCAGGAATGTCCTAGCTGCCCTCAAATGGGGCGGTCAGAGAGGCTTGCTCAAGAACCCTCAAAGCTACTTGCTGAACTCTCTAAATGAGGATGCCCAGAGGGCCTCCCACCTCCCATCAGTCAACCTATAATCACCACCAGTGTGGAAACTTGGGTTACCATACATGTGGCAGGTAGGAAAACCAATTTTTTACTGGATAGAGTAGCCTCCTTTTCTGTCTTAAATCAGCCTTTGGTTATAATTTCTAGTCATGATTGTTTTATAGCTGGGGTTTCTGACCAGCCTCAAGTAAGACAGTTTTCTTTCCCTTTGTTTTGTGAAATGGACACCCTTACGCTTACCCATTCTTTCCTATATGTCCCCAAATGTCCCATCCTACATTTAGAAAAAAAAGCTACTTATTAAATTAGGAGGATCTGTATATTTGCCAGGGGACCAAGTTACAGTTCAAGTAGATACATTGCAGGGGCAGCACTTTTATACTCTTGTTGAATATATGCCAACCAAAAGGATTGCCCAAAATACTACAGCACATAACAGATATGGTGAATCCTGCAGTGTGAGAAACTGATAAACCTGGAAAAGCCATAAATATGGCCCCAGTAAAGATTTCTTTGAGACCAAGCATTCTTATCCATGGAGGAAGCAATATGCCCTCAAGCCTGAGGCTAGAGCAGGGATTAAGCCCATACTGCAAAGGCTATTAGCTCTTGGCTTATTGCAGCCTTGTCAATCTCTTTGCAATACCCCCAAGTTTACCAGTGAAGAAACCAAATGGAACGTATTCGTTTGTTCAAGATCTCAGGGCAGTTAATGAAGCAACAGTTCCAATAAACACTTTAGTTCCAAATTCTTATACCTTCAGGACGCCTCCACCTACATCGCAGAAGCAAAAGGCTTAAAGGCTTCCTCAACCTTATGTACTAATTGTCTACTAAGTTTGTCCCTTCCATATTACAAAGCATCCATTTTTATTGATGATTGTCCAAG
>NW_006922267.1:331366-332044 GCF_000298275.1 Orycteropus afer afer | reverse complement strand
AGAAGGTAAAATAATCTAAGGCAATAGCCATCTTGACCAAGATTTAACATTTGTTTTGTTCTTTCCCTCTTTACAGGCCTTCAGGCACTCAATTCCACATTCTTCCTTATCTTTCCCTACAGACCTGAGTGTACTCACTCCCATATTTTCCCCTCCTTGTAAAAGTTAATCTTTCCAGGAAGGTGCAATGGGCTTGCAAAACAATTTCTACTGACCAAAGCCCTTTTTTGTTTGTTTGTTTGTTTGATCACTGAACAGAAGAATGACAGAAAGGTCAGAAGGCAAAGATGACTCATCACAATAACAAAAAGAAAGCATTATCAGCATTCCTTAAAATCCCTACACCTTAGCCAAATTTCCTTTCAAAACACTAACCTTTTCTCAGAGTGGGAAGACAGTCTTTGGTGGACAAGGTCCCTCCTGTCTCCCTGGGTAATGATACTCAATAAAATGCTCACTCTTTTCACCTCATCCTGTTGTCCAGTAATTGGCTCTCCTCTAGGCAGTTAGCTAAAAACCACATTTGTCTGGTTACAAACATAAGGACATGTAAAATTTAGGAAAAACCATTTTGGCATTAGGTCTTGTGAGTCAATCTGAAGCCAGAGTTCTAGCAGCCTCCAGGAAAATCTTTAACCAGAAACCTTTTAGTGTCAGCAATACTAACAGGACTTTTGG
>NW_006922267.1:328438-330776 GCF_000298275.1 Orycteropus afer afer | reverse complement strand
GTCTGGTTAGCAGGCAAGTGTCTTAGCCACTGTGCTACCATAGATTTTGATAACTTCATACCTTTTCCTGTTTTAATTTCATTAGATAGAACCAATTGCTGATGTTTTAAAATTTTTCTTTTGGTGCATCCAAATATGCTAGTCGGGTCATGGAAATAGGCTTTTTCACATGTTTTCTTTAACACAAGGGCAACAATAACTTGGAAAATAGCCCTTTTGTAGCTGTGTTAGCAAGATTGTTCCCCTTAATTTCTTCAGTTTAGGGTATTCCCTTTGGTTGATGAGCTAGTATTTTAATTACAGAGATTTCAGAAGGTACAAGCAATGCATCTAAAAAGTCTGATTCTAAAGCCTCATTTTTTCATAGTATTACCAAATGAGGTTAAAAAAAAGCTTTTGTTCCCATAAAATCCCAAAATCATGAATAATTGTATATGTATATTTCATATCTGAACTATTATTTAAAGATTTTCCAACTTGTTGAGCTGAGGCTGTCTTAGGGAGAGCATGGCTTTTAAGGACTTGGTAGAAGTTGTAAAAACATAACCAGCCTGATGAGAAAAAAAAGTTGGTTTCAAATAAGAACCATCCACAAAAAATATCAATAATATCATATTAAATTAGTTAAAGGAATTTCTTTTAAATCATTACCAGGAATCAGAAGTTGCTCCTTTGAGTTTAAACAATTATGGGAAAGATAATTATCTTTATCAACTACAGAGAGAAGGGTAGCTACTGAATGTAACCTAATATTAGAGGGTTCCAGAAGAAGCACCTTCTAAGAAATGAGTCTGCCAGCAGATAAATGTTTAATTAAAGCAGAACAAAGTAAAGTTGACACAGCTTGAGGTACATATGTATTTAAAAGGTTTTGAAGCTGTATCTGCAGTGTTTTAGGAATTTTCTTAATTGTTTTATTTCAGGTATATTTTTATAGTTTTAAATTATTAGATAAGCTTGATGATCTTGCCCATTTTTAATAAACTATAAATGGTAATTTTATGTGGATAAAATATCTCTTTCCATTAAACTAATAAGGGTTTCAGAATTTAGTAAAAGGGATGTAAAGCCTTTTTAGGGCCAAAAGAGAGAGGCACAGGCCCAGAAGAAAAAAATAAAAATAAAAAAATAACATTCGTTCTTCATTAATAACTCCTGTAATTTTATAGGTGATTGTACTCCAGACAGGAGCTTTTGTAGGTAGGTGGGATTAATTGCAGACAGTGTAGCTCTTGGATCAATTTAAAATGTAGAAGGTTTTCTATTAATATATATAGTTGTCTTTTCCTGAGTGTGTAGAGCTACCATAGGAAGTCTCTATTCTCCCAGGCCCCATCACCTTGAATCAGGGTGTGCAGGAGCAGTTGGGGTGGAATCCTTCTTTGATTTGCCTTAGTGGAACACAGTAGACACTCCACTAGAAATTGAAAGAAAAAAATAATTGAAAGAATAAATTCATTTCAAAATTGGGAGACTTTTACAGACATCCCTGCCAGATGTTAACATGCTGTGAATTGCAGAAAGAGTTTAAAAGGTTTTGTGCAGCACAAGTACGTAGAGGTGGGGGAGGAAGCATGACAAAAGCTACAAACTTAAAACATCAGCATGTTTATTTGTTGCATCCTGAAGTTGTTTACTTTCTGAGAGTTGTTTAACAAACCATTTGTTTAACAAAGCATTCATTCAGGGATTAAATTTTCTGCCATCTCTGAAGTCTTTTTCCTTATTTTAGTTACAGATTTACAAAGTAGTAGTAGACACAAAGTAAGAAATCCTAGTGAGTGGGAAAATCTTTGGTACTAAGACTTAATATGCATCTATTTTAGCTACAAAGTTATTTTTAAAGTTTAAATGCGCTCTGGTGGCATAGTGCATAAGGTACTTGAATGCTAACCAGAAGGTCAGCAGTTCAAACGCATCAGCTGCTCCACAGAAGGAAGACTGGGGAATCTATTTCCGTAAAGATTTACAGCCTCAGAAAACCAATGGGGTCACTATGAGTTGGAAATGACTTGAAGGCAGTGAGTTTGGTTTGGTTTGGGTTTAACTTCATTTAACATTATTAAATCCATTTCTCATCTTCCTGTTGGCCAAAGCACAGTTTCTGGGGCCAGCTGAAAACATTCTTGATCAATACTAAACATCTAGGTTAGAAATCTTGACTTCTGCCTTTTTTATTTTTTGAACTGTAATGCTTTGACAAAAGTGCTGAATGGTACCTTTAGAAAAGTAGAAATGAAAATCTGGGTTAAATGTAAGATACATTTTAATTTAGGTCTGAAGTCACCTAATTCAGATATGTCTGTCAGTACCTCCTTGCCTGCTAACCAGACGGCTG
>NW_006922267.1:322171-328165 GCF_000298275.1 Orycteropus afer afer | reverse complement strand
ACTGCTAACCAGAAGGCTGGTGGTTCAAACCCACCAGCCACTCCTTAGAAGGAAGGTTGGGCAATCTACTTCTGTAGTGATACTGCCTCAGAAACTCAAAGAGGGTGTCACTATGAGTCGGGGTCGCATCCAACTCCATGGCAAAAAACCAAGTGAGTTATTTATTTATTTATTTTTTTTTTTGCAAGGACTTAGGAGTTTTCTAGAAAGCTTTTTTTTCTCTCTCTCTCTCTCTGAATGAGTCTTTAAACTGCTGATCTTCACAGGTCTTTACTACATTTGTCTGCAAACTCCAGATGTAGGAGCTTAGTTGCAGCTGGGCCAATCTTTCAGCAATTTTAAGACATCAGATTCTGTCTTCTGGTAGCAGGACACCCTTTTTACTTTTTAGCAGCTGTGTCTTATCCTATTTTACCTTGCCATACCTCTGGGGTTAATTCCAGGGTGGAGAAAATCTGATCAGGGTAACTGGGATGAAGAGATCCACATTAGAGGAATAACTGAACACTCTCAAAAGGGTTTAACTTCAAAACTAAATACTACAGTATTAATTATAAAATATAAACTTTATACTCCTTAAAAAATCAGTCACTTTTTGATACGTAATTTTGATGCACGGTCATATGCTTTGAAGATTAGCTGTGGCAATGAAAACCAATGTATTAGTATTAAAGAAGGTAGATGATAATGAATACAATGATTAGGAGGAGATAGACTAGTAGAAAAGAGTGTATTTTAGACTTAATGTTCTGGGATAACTAGTTAAAAAACATTAAGGAAAGAAGGAATGGTCACAGGAGGAATAGTATGTAACTAAAAGGTTTTTTGCTTATTTTAGAGATATTTTGTTCTACTACTCCAGTTTATTTATCTATGAACAGTAAGAAGTACCGGTGACAGCACAAAACTTCTCCTTGTTGAGCTAAAAGGAAATTTAGAACAACTTTGTTTTCCAATACAAACTTTTATTAAAGGTTCTAAAGATTTTTGTTGTATGACCATCCCATAAGAAAAACTGTCAGCAATTTGAGCCATAGTGGCAAATACATTGTGGAAGGACATGTGGACATGAAAAAACGGAGGTACTGACAAATCTCAATCTGATGTCTTCTGACCTAAATTAAACTCCAATTTGAATTTCTACTTTTCTAAAGAAATAATTCAGTCTTTTTTCAAAGTTTACTGTTTAAATAACAAAGAAGGCAGAAGTCAAGATTCTTAACCTAGGTAAAGAGTTATTTTCTGTTATGAATGTTGAACAGGAGGATGAGATATAGAACTGATAATATTAAATGAAGATGCAACTTGTAAATAACTTTGTATCTAAAATAGGTACATATCTACTCTTAGTCCCAAATTGATATTTTTCATTCACCAAGATTTCTCACTGTGTCTACTTCAAAAAACCCCAAACTCATTAATTTTATTGAGTCAATTCCTACTCATAGCGACCACCATTGAGTTTCAAAGGCTGTAAATCTTTTCAGCAATAGACTGCCTCATCTTTCTTCCATGGAGCAGCTGGTGATAGACAAATCCTTCACCCTTTACTCAGCCAGCCAGAATCTACTAAATTTCTGTGTCTATCTCTCCCAGTATCATCCTAGTCTCCACTCCCTAATTTCTGCTTAGATTCTTTGTGTTCTTTCCCACTCCTCAGGTGCCCCTGCCCCCAAACCCCACATTTTCTGGTGAAGCTCTTTGTTCCTTTTCCCATGCTCCCCAAACTCCCAGCTTCTGGTGAAGCCCTTTTGTTCCCTTTTTCCCACCGTGAGGGAGCCCCCACCCCCTCTCCCAGTTTCCATTTGGATCCTTTGTCTCCATTCACAGGCTTCTTTTGTCCCTGCCCTCTTTTGGGTTTAGTTCCACTTCAACACTTAGGATTGGTTCTTTTGAAATAGGCAAATGACCTCCTGCATCAAAACACTACTTAAGCACCCTGCAGAGACATGATCAGGGCTGATGATACTCTAAGCCTCAGCCCATCCACTGGACGGATGTTTCAATAAAACTTATTTTTCTACCAATTCACCCTGGTCTTGTTCTCTTTTGTATTTTGACACCTAACATATATGGTGCCAAAATCCAGGAACCGCCCAGGGGAACCCAGAGAGGATCTATCCATCCCATTGCTGATTCTGCATCCACCACTGGCCAATTCATATTGGGTAAGGCATTTTGTTTCTCCCATACAGATTTCTGATTTGCTGGTTTCCCTCAAGACTTGGTGCTAGGCCAGAAATCCTCTGGCTTCAGCCTCCAGGCTTCTGCCCTCCTAAACCTCCAGCTTTGGGCTCCAAGCTTCTGCCCTCCTGAACCTCCTCTGTGTTGGGGATGCCCACACAGGGGTTGTTTCACTCTCCTCTCCGGTGTCAGTCAAAATCTCGGGGATGCCTTTCCTTTGGTCCTAACACGTCCGGAATTCAGAGTGCCACTTATCCTCTCTCTCCCTCTTTGTCATGGGTAACTCTATGTCAACTCTCTCCAAGTGTACACCTTTAGGGTGTCTTCTGAAGAATCTCTCTCAACTAAGCCTCTCTTCAGAGATTTGGCCCAAGCGTCTCACTTTTTTTTTTTCTGTAATAATACTTGACCTAAATATAAATTAGACCATGACTCTCAGTGGCCTGAAAATGGCACTATTTAAAGGTCCTTCGAGACTTAAACATTTTTTGTCAACACAATGGGAAATAATTAGAGACTCTGTATGTTCAGGCCTTCTTTACCCTGCAAAATAGACCCTCTCTCTGTCAGTCCAGCTCTGCCTATCAAATCCTCCTGCTTCACTCCAAACCCTCTTCCACCAACCTTACCCTCTCTCACTCACAACTGCTGAACTCTGAGACTCCTTTTCACCCAGCTGACCATTCTTCCCCCCTTCGAAGGGTCCCCCTCCATGTGCCTCTCCCGCCCTTCCTCTGGACCCAGACCTGTTACCTTCTTTCTCCCCTCCCCCACAAACTTGTTCTCGAACAGCCAAGCCCACAGTTCCCATTCTCTCACTCTGGGAAGTGGCTGGGGTTGAAGGCATTGTCCAGGTTCATGTTCCCTTCTCCATGTCTGACCTATCCCAAATTGAGGAGCACCTTGGTTCCTTTTCAACTGACCCCACTACCTATACCAAATAAATTGAATATATCAGCCAGTCTTATGATCTCAACTGGCATGATATTTGTGTCATTTTAACCTCTTCCCTCACCCCAGAAGAAAAAGAAAGCATCTGGCAGGCAGCTCAGGCTCATCCAGATGAACTTCATACACAAGATGCAGCTCTTCCCTTAGGACCTGTAGCTGTCCATCAAATTGACCCAGATTGGAACTGTCAGATACACTCCCCAGGCAGGAAACACCATGGTCATATGATCACTTGTTTCATTGCCTAAGAAAGGTAGCTCATAAGGCAGTTAACTATGAATAAATTAAAGAGATTACCTAAGGCCCTGAGGAAAATCCAGCCTTCTTTCTCACTCACCTCACAGAAACTTTACAGAAATATACAACTCTTATCCAACCTACCCAGAGGGAATTCTACTTCTCAACATACATTTTATCTCCAGACATAAGATGTAACTTGCAGGTCCTCAAACCCCTCAAAAGGACCTTCTTAACCTTGCCTGTAAGGTCTTTAATAATAGAGATGAGGAATTAAGGCTACAGAAACAAAAACAAGATCAGGCAAAGGCCCAACTCCTAGCCACATCCATTGAAAGCTCCGTGAAACTGGCTCCGAGAAGTAGACTCACTCTTAACCTCCTCTGGGACAGTGGAGAGGTAAACTTGAGCTTCCTCTGGGACTGTGTTTCAAATGTGGTGAAGAGGGCCACTGGGCCAAATCCTGCCCAAACCCGAGATCCTTACCTGGGCCCTGCCCAGCATGTGGCAAGGAGGGACACTGGAAGTCAGACTGTGATCAAGCCCCTCGAGGCAGGATTTCATCTGTTCCCAAAATACCCTCCTGAACTCCATGGCCTTGCTGCTGAAGACTGAGGGTGCCCAGGCCATGAACAGGCCCCATCAATTTCCATCTCAACCACAGAGCCTCAACTAATAATGGTGGTGGCAGGTAAGCCAATCTTATTTTTAATAGAAGCCAGGGCCACTTATTCTGCCCTTCCCAAATTTGCAGGGACACTTTTACCTTCCCCTGTCTCTTAGATGGGGGTATATAAAAAGCTTTAGCAATGCTCATTGCAAATTGCTGCCCATTTGGAACTCTTTTTACACATTCCTTCCTCATCCTGCCCAAGTGTCATGCCCCCATCCTCAGTAGAGACATTTTAATCAAATTCCAGGCTTCATTAACTATGTCACTCCCTTCCGATTCCTTCTTTTTCCTTCTTCTCACACCTGCCATCACCTCACTGTTTCCATACTCCATAGACCCTTCAGGACTGTGTAACCCACACCACACGTCTTCTTAACACACTTGCCAAAGGGGGCTACCTAGATCCCTACTCCAAGGCACAACTTATCTCTATTCAATACCTAAGTCTTTCCCTCACCCCTTGCATCCATACCATGTCTTCCAAATGACTAACTGCACTTTTATATCCACCCCCAACACCCTCACACCAGGAAACTTAGTTTATTTAACTCAGCCAAACTCCTCAGCCTCCTTATCCTCTAAATGGACAGGTCCCTTTAAAGTTGCCTTTACTAAACCCACTGTGGCAAAACTCAAAGGGAAACCATCCTGGGTGCATTTGTCTAACTTAAAAAAGTGTTTCACACCACCCAACCATTCCACCCCGACAAGACCAATCTCACTGAAGATTACTTGACTCCTCACATAACCAAAGAGGAATAACATCCCTTCATAAGTCATTGTTTATTTCAACCTTTAAACATTTTCTATCCTCAATAATTGAGGACCTCTCATGGTACCCTTTCCTCATCCGGACCCTGGAGGACATTTTGAGCTTCATTTAGGAACTGTGGCTCGAGGATACTTTATCTGCCCTTTCTCATCTCCAAATCTCATTGTTTTCCTTTGTTCTCCTCCTAACCCTCGCCAATGCGTCTCCTCCACCTAGAACACTTTCTCCCCCGACACTAACCATCGCATTACCTAAGTATCTCAATCAAACAATTCATTTAACCATTTCCCTCCTCCAACAATCCAACTTTTAATTAGGACCAACAAGCGGGTCTGCCTCCATCTCTCACAAACTGCTAACTAAGCTTTTCCAGTATCTCCACAAGCATGGCTCACCACACCCACTGGACTGCACTACCATTTAGACCTGCACCCAGAATTCAAAGCATTAGATGATGATAGCTGGAACGAAGAAGAAGACCTATGCAAGAGGGCCAACATCAATAACTTCAAAACAGCCTTAAATGCCCTCCAACCTCACCAATGCCTCATCCATGGGTCTAGCACACATGTCACACTAGCATACAAAGCCACTCTTTGTATCTCTCGTCAACCTTTCCCAGGATCTTCTGAAGTTGGGTCCCTATTTTATTTTTGCAATTTTACACTCCCTATCCCAGGCCTACTAGGTCACCTTAACCTTCCCCTCCAGGCTGGGGCTACATCTTACCTTAGAATCACAACACCACCCATGATCTCCACCACTGGAACCTCCCCAGGTAGCCTCTATTGTCAAGGGCTAAACTCTCATCCTGACATTCCTGGAATGGGAAATAGGTGGGAATCTCCCCCAACTCCAGCTGACACAAAGGACATGTGTTGTCTCCTCCCCCCAACTGGAAAGGGGTATTCTCTACTTTTTGTAGATCTCAATACCCGCAGGCTGACTTGAGAGCCCTTCCTTCAATAGCAGCATCCTCATGTCATTTTAACCTCTGACCACCATGACCCTGTTGTTGTTATGTGCCGTCAAGTCAGACCCGACTCATAGCAACCCCTCCTTAGGTTTCTGAGGCAGTATCACTACGGAGGTAGATTGCCCCATCTTCCTTCCAAGGAGTGGCTGGTGGGTTTGAAAGGCCAGCCTTCTGGTTAGCAGTCAAGTGCCTTAGGTACTA
>NW_006922267.1:321060-322060 GCF_000298275.1 Orycteropus afer afer | reverse complement strand
ACCTCTCTCTCTGCCTTGACTTTGCCTCTGGACTCTTTTGGGTATGTTGAACAAATTTCTATCTATGTCTCCCTACCAACTGGACAGGGACCAGTGCTTTAGCATATCTATCCCCCCAAATTAATGTCTTGACTTCAGACACCCTGATCCCTATATCAGTGTCCCACAATATCCCAATAAGGCAATGAAGAGCAGTCCAGCACATTCCAGTACTTACCTCCCTCGGAATCTTTTCAGGAGTTGGAACAGGGATTGCAGGCCTAGGGATCTTCTTATATCACCTTACCCTGCTGTCTAAGCAACTAGCTGCTAGCTTAGAAGAAATCTCAAACCAACTAATCTCCCTCTAAAACCAACTTGACTCTTTAGCAGCAGTAGTAATGCAGAATAGAAGAGGCTTGGATATTCTCTCTGTGCCCCATGGGGGAATATGTGCTCTTTTACAAGAGCAATGCTGCTTTGTTACTAACCAATCCCACCTAATTTGATATGGAGCACAGCACCTCCGAGATTTAGCCAACAAACTCCAAATCCAAATAACATCTCCCTCCTGGTTCCTAGGAAATCTCCCATCCTGGATCATACCTCTTATAACTCCCTTCATCAGCCTACATACATACATATATAAAGTGACTGAGGGTGCAGCCATTTTGAATGTTTACAAGTGGTGGCCATTTTGGATATTTAAAGTGACTGAGGGCGCAGCCATTTTGAATATTTACAAGTGGCAACCATTTTGGATTTTAAAGTGATAGCATTCTCATTTGGATTCCAGGGACCTAAGAACCAGCAGCAAGGCAGGAAGCCAGGAGAGGACCGAAAAAACAAAAGGGATAGGAACAGATTGAGGAGTCAACTATAGGGAGCCAGGTGAGGAGAGGGAACCCAGGCCACCCCCCATAAGCAGCGAGGCAGGAAGCAGGGAGAGGACAGAAAAGGCAAAGAGGACTAGAACATATTGAGGAGTTAGCTGCAGGGATACAGGTAAGGGTGTTTGGAG
>NW_006922267.1:319051-320354 GCF_000298275.1 Orycteropus afer afer | reverse complement strand
ATAGGATAATATCCATACACCTACAAGGAAGACCTGTTAATACTATTATTATTCAAATTTATGCACCAACCACCAAGGTCAAAGATGAGGAAATTGAAGATTTTTATCAACTTCCCCAGTCTGAAATTGACCAAACTTGCAATCAAGATTTGTTCCACTGGTGACTGGAATGCAAAAGTTGGAAACAAAGAAGAATCATCGGTAGTTGGAAAATTTGGCCTTGGCGACAGAAATAATGCTGGAACTCGCATGGTAGAATTTTGTAAGACCAACAACTTGTTCATTGCAAACACCTTTTTCAACAATACAAACGGCAACTCTACACGTGGACTTAACCAGATGGAACACACAGGAATCAGATTGACTACAACTGTGGCAAGAGGTGATGGAAAAGCTCAATATCTTCAGCCAAAACCAGGCCATGAGCTGATTGTGGAACCGCCCATCAACTGCTCATATGCAAGTTCAACTTGAAGATAAAGACAATTAAAACAATTCCACAAGAGCCAAAACATGATCTAGAATATATCCCTCCTGAATTTAGAGACCATCTAGAGAATACATTTGATGCATTGAACACCAATGACCGGAAAACCAGATGAATTGTGGGATGACATCAAGAGCATCATCCATGAAGTAAGCAAGAGGTCACTAAAAAGACAACAAAAGAAGAGAAGACCAAAATGGATGACAGAAGAGACTCTGAACTTGACATTGAGCAGAGAGTAGCTAAAGCAAATGGAAGAAATGACAAGATAAAAGAATTGAACCTGAGATTTCAAAGAGCAGCTTGAGAAGACAAAGCCAATTACTATAAGGAAATGTGCAAAGACCTGGAGTTAGAAACCAAAGGGGAAGAACACGCTCAGCATTTCTCAAGCTGAAAGAATTGAGGAAGAAAATTAAGCCTCGATTTGCAATATTGAAAGATTCTAAGGGCAAAACATTGAAAGATGCAGGGAACATCAAAAGAAGATGGCAGGAATACACAGAGTCACTGTACCAAAAAGAACTGATTGATCTTCATCCATTTCAGGAGGTAGCATATGATCTAGAACCAATGGTACTCAAGGAGGAAGTAGAAGCTCCAATGAAGGAATTGGCGAAGAACAAGGATCCAGGAATTGACAGAATACCCATTGAGATATTTGAACAAATGGATGCTACACTGGAGGCACTCACTCGTTATGTCAAGAGATTTGGAAGAGAGCTACCTGGCCAACTGACTGGAAGAAATCCATATTTGTACCCATTCCAAAGAAAGGTGATCCCACAGAATGTGGAAATTATTGAATAATATCAT
>NW_006922267.1:316540-317210 GCF_000298275.1 Orycteropus afer afer | reverse complement strand
AATTGTGATTTGGGTGAAAATTTACAGAGCAAATACACTTTCGATATAGCAGTTCACATACACTTTGTCTCCTGACATTGACCACAATTTAGCACAATGCTTCATCTCCCCTCCCACTTCCTCCTGATAGTTACCTCTCCTGTGTCCATCCCTCCATGCACTCCTACCCCCTGAGCTGTCTCCCTGCGCAGCCCTTCTTCCTCTCATGGTTGTTCTCTCCAAGGAGTGTATCTACCTCAGGTAAATGCTCAACTGATATGCCTGTCTATTGTTTGGCTGGAAGCCACAGGTGTGAGTTCAATTACAGGCCTGAAGGGCCGCTAGGGGCCATGGTCTCAGTGGCTCCACAAGGCTCCATTGGGCCAGCATACCTGTTCCCTGCTTTTTGTTTTTGTTTTTGTTTTCTCAATAATTTTGAGTTTTGTTCGACATTGTTCTCCTTGTCTATCCAGGATCTCCTACAAAGATCCTCTTCCAAATGTTTGACAGTAGTAGCTGAGCACCATCTATTTCTTCTGGTCTAATAGTCTTATAGGCTGCAGATCCGATGGTGTACCAGTTGCTAGGACTGATTCTTTCCATGAATTTTTGGTTTTCTTCATTCTTCTTGGCTCTGGACAAGGAGAGACCCATCATTGCATCTAGATGGCAGCTTGCAAGCTTTTAAGAT
>NW_006922267.1:310980-316169 GCF_000298275.1 Orycteropus afer afer | reverse complement strand
TGTTTGCCTTCACTGACCATGCCGTACTATATGTGAAAAGGGTTCATCTCTGTTGTCTGTACTTCCCACGTACCTATCTATGTCTTTCTCTTCCTCAATGCCACATATTCATCACTCACATTTGGTACATTGCCCTTTTCTTCTCCCAAATCAAAACTTATCTCTATCTATCTAACAGTATTCCCTACCCTCCCCTCCCACCTCTGGTAAACAACAAAGAAAATGACCTTCCATAGATAAACGTTTCCTTGACTATTACAATAACGGACTAATACAATATTTGTTCATTAAGTGAAGTTGCAGGAGGTGTGGGTGTAGTTGTGTCTTATGGGGACTGTTGGTGTCTCCCACTCAGTAAGGCAAAAATTACAATTGAATAAACATAGAAAAAACTAAAAGCATAAGGAGAAAAAATACACCCTGAAATCACACAGGAACAGTAACCCAAAAAAACAAAAACAAGGGAAAAGAAGAAGAAAACAGGTAAACCTGCAATATCTGGGGATAGGCCACTAATAGAAAAAAAGGTAGAGAAGGAGAATAATAAAAAAAGAAAGGGAAACAAAAAAAAGCAATAAAATAAAATAAAATAAAAAACCAACAAGGAATGAGGTTAACCATGAGAGAGATTAAAAAAAAAAAAAAAAAGGTGTAAACTAGGACCTTCTCAGTCATGTAGTGCATGTATGGAGTGTTCTTGGGGTTACTGGAAATGAAAACCTCTTGTTAAGCCCCTGGAATCTGGTAGAGCGCTGTCTCTTTAGGTTGTCTCTAACTATTGTATATGTGTTTATTTGTTTTCTCTTGATTTAATGGTTTAATATTTTGAAAAGGTGAAGCTGGTGTGTTTTATTTATTATTGATTCAGGTGTGTTGAGTCGCTCTACTGTTTTTTTGTCATGGTGGAATCACTGTGTGTAGAGTGGCTATGTGTTTCTGTTTTTTGTAAAGAGGGTTTAGAGTTTGAAGTGGGAGGTTTATGGTAATTGGCTGAATATGGTATCTTCTATTGAATGAGTGAAGTTATTGGCGGAGATGGTGGGAGCATAAGAAGGAAAGCTTGGTGTTGCTAGGGTTGGTTTCTAGGGCTTTGAGCAGGCTATTATTGATGACATATTTATTTGCAGGACCACGGCTCAACCTCAGGAAAAAATTTTCTTCTTGTTAAAGGGTCACAAATTTCCACTAATTTCAGGCACACTCAAAGACCCCGCCTCCAAGGCCCCACAGCACCAAAGAATGGCTCCAAGGCAAAAATTCCTGGGACCACACTCAGCTGAGTTTTTTTGCTCCCTCTGCCTCGTCTGCCTGCAGTGCTGACACAATCCCACTAGACTGGTAAAGGCCAGCTCTGGAGTTTGTCTGTGATACTGCCCACCTGCTGTGCCAAAGACGTGAACAATTTCAGTTGTGTTGGAGTCAGAGGAGTACCTGCTAGTGATCTGCAGTCCTGATATCCATGGCAAAGAAAAGCACGATGTCTCCCAGTCTGACCCAAGCACACTCTGTGACCCACTTGGAGGGGAGGGAGTTAGCCTTTGTGGCGCAACAGTGAGTTCTCCGCCTGAATCTCAGCAGTGGTGCCCGTTCCCGCCTGCACCCAGATGACCCAAATTACTGACAAAATCAGCTGCTGGAGGCAGATCTCTGCCACTTCCCACTGGAATATTGGAGTGGTCACTGGTATGCTGCTATAAGGTGACTTCTTTCTTGGCTCGGGGATTTCAGGCAGCCGCCCTCACCCGACAGACAGTCACTGCCCCAGGGAAGTTTCCAATGGTCTCTCTTGAGTGCCCGTCCATCCTCCACCAGTAGCTTTTTCCTAAATAATCTCCCTGTGCCTTTCCTCTAATTTTGCTCTTCTGTGTTTGGTGCACTCTGACTCAGTGAGCTGTTCAGAGCACCAAATTTCCTAATTCAAACTGTTGTACATAGTTTTCCAAGTCCTTAGATGCCAGAGGGAAAATGCTTGCTGCTCACTGGTGAGACTCCATTTTGAATCTCTAATTTGTTCTTTTCTCCTTTGTTTCATCAACCTGGTGCAATGCTTCTTAGCTGGACGGGGGTGGGGGGCAGCAATCACCTGATCAACCACCCAAGATCATGTGAAAGCTATGTTCCTTCTCTAGACTCAACAAAGGGACAGCAGAACAGCCTCAGCCTGTGACCAGCAGGAAGCAGTCAGATAAGACAACGTTGGCCCCTTTCCTCCAATATATCCTTTTAGAGTCTGGAATGAAAGACCGAACTGGCTACTCTAAACCTGGTTAAAACACCCTGAAAGCTCAAAGATAAATTACCAGCCTGCAGACTCCACACTCTCCCCAGCCTTGTCAGAAAAAAAGCTCCCCACACTGCAGCAAAACTCTGGGGCTTAATTTCTTGGTTTCACACTTCCAGGCTTAAACACTCAAACCCTCCAAACCACTCAGTGATTATAGCAAAATCCTCAAACAGATTCAAGAGCACCCTTATGACACCTCTAAAACAAGGAGATTTTGTAGATCATACACCTGATCAGTACTCTTTGTGGCTTGGTTTATTAGACAAATATTCCTCATGATTGATCAGGAAGTTTTAAAATCCCCTGTTTTCTGGACTGTAGTAATACTTGGGATAGTTTTCATTGTTCTGGATCAACTTATGCGCAGCTGCTATATGCACCCAGACTGGAATTACACTAACTATTGCTAACAGGCACCATGAAAAATGCACACATATATCCTCTTATCATATTTCTCCTTCTTTTTCCTATTTTAATACATGCTATTCCCCCAAAGGACTTACTTAGTCCCCAATACCTTAATCATAAACTACATCTTACACATCATCTGCTTAACCTTCCTAATCCCACATTGGCTTCAGACTGTTGACTTTGTCTTTATACCAACCAGTAAGGGATAGTAAAAAATAGAGAAAAATCAAACTGGACAACCTTGGCTCCTCCACTTATCAGGCCTACTTACAATTCTTTTTGGCCCTTGAATACTTCGAACTCTTTCTTCCTTTTACAGAACCATATACAGACAATCACCAACAAATCCATGGCAGACATGAAGCTCCTACATTCCATTCCAAAGTCCGGGTACTGGTCTTTGTCTCAAACTTCTCCCTAGCAGGAACAACTCTATACCCACAGATAGCTTGAAGCAAATTCAGAAGTCAGACCTTCACCCCTCAGCATCCCCTTCTGCACAGTTGCTCTGGGAAATACAGCCCCAGACTTAAACAAGGGCTTCAATAACACCCTTGCCACACAGAGCCCTTCCTCAGCTAATCTACAAAGTGGAGCAAACAGTTCAGTGAGTTTCCCACACTCTTTTCTTCCCTAACGATTATGTAGAATGTAGCCAGAGCTCATAATAAATAAATAAATAATAAAAGGTTGGAATGATAGATAAATCCTTCACTCTCTACCCAATTAGCCAGAATCTACTAACTTTCTGTGTCTATCTCTCCTAGTACCTTATTAGTCTCCACCTCCTAATGTCCGCTTAGATTCTTTGTGTCCCTTCTCACTCTTCAGGTGTCCTCTCCCCCAAACCCCCCAGTTTCTGGTGAAGCTCTGTTCCTTTTCCTGCACTCCCCAAACTCCCAGCTTCCAGTGAAGCCCTTTTGTTCCCTTTTTTCCCACCATGAGGCAGCCCCCACCCCCTCTCCCAGTTTCCATTTGGATCCTTTGTCTCCATCCGCAGGCTAATTTTGTCCCTGCCCTCTTTTGGGTTTAGTTCCCCTTCAACATTTAGGATTGGTTCTTTTGAAATAGGCAAATGACCTCCTGCATCAAACACTACTTAAGCACCCTGCAGAGACATGATCAGGGCTGATGCTACTCTAAGCCTCAGCCCATTGCTGGACGGATGTTTAGATAAAACTTATTTTTCTACCAATTCACCCTGGTCTTATTCTCCTCGGTATTTCAACACCTAGCAGCTGGTGGGTTCAAATCACCAAGGTTTGCTTAGCAGTTAAGTGACTTAACCGCTACACTATTTGAGCTTCTTGTGTGATCCCTGTTGTTGTTGTTATATGCCGTCAAACTGGACCCTACTCATAGCAACCCCTCCTTAGGTTTCCAAGGAGGTATCACTATCACTGTCAACCTTCCTTCTGAGGAGTGGCTGGTGGGTTTGAACCACCAGCCTTCTGGTTAGCAGTCAAGTGCCCTTTGTAATTTTGTGGCTAAGACAAGGAGAAAGATTTTAGACTTGACAAAATTAAACCACTATCAAGATACACCAACTATCAGGATATAAATAACTTCAGGATGCAACAGTTAAACTTGTTAATAATGCTTGTTTATAGCTTTTGTCATACTCCTCTCCAACAACACCACCACCTGCCTGTGAACACAAATCCTTTTAAATTCCTCCTGTTCTCCCTGGAATATGCAGCATTTTAATACCTGTAAAGGATGTCTGTAAATGTTTCCCTATTGCTAAATTATTTCATTCCTTCAATAATTATTTTTCTTTTAATTTATAGCTGAGTATCATCACTCTAGTGTTGTCCACTGAGCCAGTTTGTCTAATTCCTAAATATAGTATAGTAGCAATAATAAGGACCATCCTTATTTTAAATAAATCAGGTATGATATGAGGTCTTTATTCTGTATGGATATTAATTTCAAACTATTCCTCCATGGTAAGCTATCAGTAGTTGGAAAATATGACCACGGTGGTAGAAATGATGCTGGAGATTACATGATAGAATTTTGCAAGAGCAACGACTTATTCATTTCAAATAACTTTTTCAACAACATAAACAGTGGCTATACACGTGGACTTCAATAGCTTGTATGCACAGGAATCAGATTGACCACATCTGTGGCAAGAGGTGATGATCTATGGAAAGAGGTGATGAAGATGCTAAATATCTACAGTCAAGACTTTGGAACAGGCCATCAACTTCTCATATGCAAGTTCAAGCTGAAGCTGAAGAAAATTAGAAACAAGTCCACAAGAGCCAAATTATGACCTTAATTATATCCCTCCTGAGTTCCAAGACCCTCTAAAGAATAGATTTGATGCATTGAACACCAATGCCCAATATCCAGAGGAATTATGGGATGACATCAAGAACATCATCCATTAAGAAAGGAAAAGGTAAAGATTTACAAGCAGCCAACAAACACATGGGAAATTGCTCACAATTTTTAATCATTAGAGAGATGCAAATCAAAACAACAA
>NW_006922267.1:303029-310858 GCF_000298275.1 Orycteropus afer afer | reverse complement strand
TTTCCTTAAAAAAACTGAAAAGAGAAGTACCATTTGACCCAGCAATTCCATTACTAGGAATATACCTTAGAGCATACAAACAGACATATGTACACCTATGTTCATTGCAGCACAATTCACCATAGCAAAGAGATGGAAACAACCTAAATGCCCATCAACGGATGAGTGGATAACCAAGTTATGGTATATCCACGCAATGGAATACTATGTCACATTAAAGAACAATGAGGGATATGCTAATCATCTCGCAACATAGATGAATCTGGAGGACATTATGCTGGGTGACATAAGTCAATCACAGAAGGACAAATGTTGTATGATCCCATTACTGTAAAAAGACATAGAAGGGTTTGCTTGGGAAAGGGAACTCACCTAGTAGGTTACTGGGATGAGGAGGGAATGAGAGGAATTAATGTAGGGCTAGTTGGGGCTTACATGCTGATATGGGTAGGGGAAGGGATATACGGGAAGGATATATGACCACCATGATAACATTGGGAAAAGTGAGGACACCGAACTGTGCACATAAGAGATGATGACAGATGTTAAAACCAACCAATGTGTCCACAATACCACATTGCCATTAACACCAAACACTAGGCTATATAGATAAACACTAAACACCTGAGATGATCAGACAGGGATCAGTGAATAGAGGTATACTCTAGACCAAGGATAGACTCAGCTCAGGCTTCTCTTGTACAGACACCAGCGATACAAAATACCTGCAGTCCTTACAGAAACAACAGAAGACTGACACAGAGTAATCCCTCACAGACATCACAACACTATGGGAAAGAGATCCAACAGAGCTACTACCTCAGTACCATAGTACTGGGTACACCAGACTCAATTGGCACAACAAAATACATAAAAGCATTGCTCCACATCCTACATTGGTGAGTAGTGACTGGGGTCTTAAAAGCTTTCAAGCAGCCATCTAGGAAGCAGCTAATGGTCTCCTAGCATCGGAAGTGAAGAAGAATGCACACACACACACACACACACAAAGGGCATTTAGAAGCAATCAGCCCTAGGATACGATGGCCCTTGAGACCAGAAGAACTGGATGGTGCCCGGCTACCAATACCAACCACTCAGTAAATGGTCAAATCTGGAGATCCTGGATAGAGTGGGAGGGAAAATGTGGAACAAAATCCAAAAACTCAATAATGACCGGAATTACTGGTCAGATGAAGTCTGGCGAGAATACAAATACTATGGCCCTGAAATACTTTCAACACCTGGAATAAAACTCACCGCCAGGGTTAGGCTCTCAGCCCAATAGTTAACAAGATGTACATGCAGACCACTCAACCTCGGATGCTGCACCCACACACTCAATAGTAATACATCCCTTAAAGCAATAGACATGGGACACCAAAGGGCCAACATTCAAACTGAGGAAATGCAGGACAAACAGGAGTGCATAATTATAAGGGGCACAGGGGGAGTGTTGCAGGGTAGGGAGGGGAGGAGACTGGGTTAGGGTTGGACATGGTGAATGGAGAATGAAACTAAACGTACATGTGACTCTGAATGTAAAACAACTCTTAAAATAAAAGAATAAAAAAAGAGAGAGGAAAGGAGGAAAAGACCAAAATGGATGTTGGAAGAGACTCTGAAACTTGCTATTGAATTCCATAGTTAAAGCAAATGGAAGAAATGACAAGATAGAAGGACTTAGAAGAAGATTTTGAAGAGCAGCTCGAGAAGACAAACTCAATTATTATAATGAAATGTGCAAAGACCTGAAGTTAGAAAACCAAAAGGGAGGAACACACTCAGCATTTCTCAAGCTGGAAGAACTGAAGAAAAAAAAAATCAAGCCTCGAGTTGCAATATTAAAAGATTCTATGGGAAAAATTTTTACTGATGATCCCATTACTGTAAAAAGACAAGGAAGAGCTTGCTTAAGGAAGGGCACTCACTTTATAGGTAATCAGGGAGGGAAGGGAAGGGGGGGTAATTTTGGGCTAGTTGGAGGCCACATGCTGAGGTGGGTAAGGGGAAGGATGGTATGGAAAGTCTCTGACCACCATGATAACATTGGGAAAAGGGAGGATATCTAATTGTCCACATAAGATATAGATGACAGAAGCTAATACCAGTATATCCACAATACTGCATTACCATTAACACCAAACACCAGGTTACAGATAAACACATAGGCAACTGATAAGATCAGATGGGGGTCAGGTAACAGGATTATACTCTAGACCAAAGATAGATTCAGCTCAAGGTAATCTTGCACAGACACCAGTGATACAAAATACCTGCCATCCTTACAGCAACAACAGAAGACAGACATAGAACAATCTCTCACAGACAGCCAGACACTGGCGGACAGAGATTCAATAGATCTGCCAACTCAGGACCATAGTACTGGGGACACCAGACTCAATAGCCACAACAAAATACAGAAAAATCTTGTTCCACTCCCTACATTGGTGAGTAGCAATTGGGGTCTTAAAAGCTTTTGAGCAGCCATGTAAGATGCAGCTAATGGTCTTCTGTCATCGGAAACAAAGAAGAGTAAAAAAAAAAAAAAAAGCATTTGGAAACAATCAGCCCTAGCACATGAAGGACAATGAGACCAGAAGAAATAGATGGTGCCCAACTACCAACAATAACCACTTGGAAAGAAATCAAACCTGGACATCCTGCATAGATTGGGAGGAAAAACATAGAACAAAATCCAAAAACACAATAATGACCAGAATGACTGGTCAAATGGAGTCTGGTGGGACCACGAAGACTATGGCCCTGAGATACACTTCAGAAATGGGATAAAACCCAGTCCCAAGGGCTGGCTCTCAGCCCAATAGTAAATAAGACATACACACAGACCACTCAACCCAGGGCAATGCAACCACATACTCTATGGAGATACATCCCTTGGAGCAATCAGCCATGGGGCACCAGACGGGCAACATTCACATGGAGGAAAAGCAAGACACACAGGAGTGCATACTAAGAAGGACAGGGGGTAGGGGAGGTTACTGGGAAGGGAGAGGAGAAGAGTGGGCTAAGGTTGGGGATGGTAACTGGGGAGTGAAACAAAAAGTACATGAAATGAATGTAAAACAAATTCTGCTCTGTAAATTTGCACCTAAACCACAATTTAAAAAAAGAGAGAGAGAGAATAGAAGGAATACACAGATTCACCATACTGAAAAGAATTGGTCAATGTTCATCCATTTCAGGATATATTGAAGGAAGAAGTCGAATTTACACTTGAAGAAATTGGTGAAAAACAGGGCTCCAGGAGTTGATGGAATACCCATTGAGATGTTTCAACAGACGGATGTCACTCTGGAGATATTTACTCTTCTATATCAAGAAATTTGGACAACAGCTACCTGGCCAACTGACTGGATGAGATCCATATCTGTACCCATTTCAAAGAAACGTGATCCCACGGAATGTGGAAATTATCAAACAACATCATTAATATCACATGTAAGTAAAATCTTGCTGGAGATAATTAAAAAATGATTGCAGTAGTACATTCACAGGGGACTTCCTGAAATGCAAGCTGGAATCAGAAGAGGATGTGGAACAAAAGATATCATTGCTGATGTTAGATGGTTCTTGTCCAAAAGCAAAGAATACCAGAAAGATGCTTACTTGTGTTTTATTGACTATGCAAAAGCATTCAATTGTGTGGATCTTAACAAATTATGGCTAACATTGAGAAGAATGGGAATTCTAGAACACTTAATTGTACTCATGAGGAACCTATACATGGACCAGGATGCTGTTGTTTGAATGGAACAAAGAGATACCGCATGGTTTAAAATCAGGAAGGGAGTGTGTCAGTTATCATTTCACCATTCTTATCCAATCTGTATGCTGAAAAAATAATCTGAGAAGTTGGACTATATGAGGAAGAATGTGGCATCAGAATTGGAGGAAGACTAACTAACAACCTGTGATATGCAGATGACACAACCTTGCTGGCTGAAAATAAAGATGACTTGAAACACTGATGAAGATTAAAGACTACAGTCTGCAGTGTGGATTACACCTCAAAATAAAGAAAATGAAAATCCATACAACTGGACCAATTAGCAGCATCACAATAAATGGAGAAAATATTGAATTGTCAAAGATTTCGTATTGCTTGGTTCCACATTCAACACCAATGGAAGCAACAGTCAAGAGATCAGACAACACACTGCATTGGGCAAATCTGCTGAAAAAGACCTCTTTAAAGTGCTGAAGAGCAAAGATGTCACTTTGAAGATTAAGGTGCACCAAACACAAGCCATAATGTTCTCAATAGCCTCATATGCATGTGAAAGCTGGATAATGAATAAGGAAGACCGAAGAAGAGTTGATGTTGTTGAGTTGTGGTGGTGGCAAAGAATACTAAAAGTACCATAGACTGCTAGAAGAACTAACAGGTCTGTCCTGGAAGAAGTGCAGCCAGAATGCTCCCGGGAAGTGAGAATGGCCAGACTTTGTCTCACCTACTTTAGTCATGTTGTCAGAAGGGATCATTCCCTGAAAAGGGATATCATGCTTGGTCAGTGAAAAAGGGGAAGACCCTCAGAAAGATAGATTGATGCAGGGGTTGCAACAATAGGCTTGGATATAGCAAGAATAGTGAGGCTGGCACAGGACTGGGCAGTGTTTTGTTCTGTTGTACATAGGGTCGCTATAAGTCAGAGCCAACTTGACGGCACCTAACAACAACAGTAAGTTATGTAATGAATACACATGAGAAATCTTAGTGTTCTGAAAGTATATTGACCTATTATTTTCTTACTATTTAAACATGGTAAAGCCCAAGTGTAAGGTGAATCATCAGACTTCTTTTTCAAATAAACTAATCCTCCACATAAAAAGATGGGGCACATAGCACACTTTTTCTGATTTAAACATCAGGAAATGGAATGAACCAACTGATTTGCTTCTTTAAACTAGATTGTAGTTAATAAAGCATTATAAACAGATACTTTTCCAAAATTTAGGGGATCATGGAGTGAGGCACAAACAGGAAGACTTTGATTAATGCTAACACAGTTGTCTTTTAGAAATTAATAATATTGAGCATTATTGACAAAAACTTCACATAGTGAGGGGAAAGAAGAATATTTTATCCACACACAGTAAGGTTAAAGCAGGAAACTGATAGATAATTAGATAATTCTGGGGGTAGCTATGGTTTGGCATGATGGCTTCCTTAAATGTTTTTCTTTTTCTTTTTCTTTTTTTTTAAATCAATAATAAAATTAAAGGCAAACTTAGAACTGAAAGCTGGAAACACAAGAAGATCTGTGCTGTCTCGTGTGGAGTGTAGGATAGGGTGGCATACACAACATTCTGCAAAACTGCTGGCATTGAAAACTGATTGAGCTAACTTGATGAAAGCATTTTCTTTCCAAACATCACTGGTGGTCATATCAAACAACAAAGAAATTGTTGTAAACTTCGTAATAAAGTCTGGTTAAAGCAACATAGTAAAGTAGGGCAAGTAGCAAATGTAAAATGTTATTTTCTAGTAAATTCACCTAAGGATGAGCTCAGGTTAGTAAAATAACACTCTGTCAAAATTTATAATTTGTAAATTGAAGTATTGGTATAAAGAACAAAAGATTTAATCTTTGGGTAGGAGTGAAATACATTCACTGGTTATAAAAGCCATTGGAATATAGGTCTATAAATGAGAAGAAAGGAATAGTTAAGATTATTAAAACAGCAACTTCTGGCAAGATGGCAGAATAGGCAGACAAGTTACACAAACCCCCTGCAACAAAGAAATGAGAAACTAACTGAAATACAATGGAAGATAATCCTGGAACCCTGAGCTTTGAAGAGAAGGATACAGAAGTGAAATAAATACCAACTAGTAGAAGAATCTGAATGAAAGCAGTGAATAAGGAGAAAAAAGGAGGTGCAGACAATAGGCTGTTTTAACAGCTTGGCCAATTTGAATATTTACAACTGGCAATCCAGTCTGGGCAGCAACCTAAGAATCAGCTCAGTCAGCCAGGGAGTGAAACATCAGTGCATGGACTACTGCACTGATGGCTGACAACTAAAAAGAAAAACAGCAAAATAGGAGACAAACAGAGCTGTAGATTGCTGGCTGTTCTGAGGGTGAAGCTGTTTTGAATATTTGCAAGTAGCATTCCTATCAGGGCACCAACCAAAGAATAGGCTCTGCTTGCCAAGTACAGGCAAATGTACTGGAGGCTGACAACTAGAAAGGTGTGATATTCCCCTTGTTACTCTTATACCCTACACCCTCTCGGTGAACAGAGGTGTGGCCATCCCCTTCCTCCACCCACCTTCTGCACTGTCATGAATTCCACCCCAGTCTGTGTGACCAGAGTGAGCCTGGGTGCTCTGTCCCACCCCTCAAGTTTGTTTTTAATTATTCTTTTTCCTTCCTTCCATTTAATATTTTTCTAATTCCTTCCCTGCTTTTTTTTCTCTCTTCCTTTTCCTGGTTCCTTTTTTTAAAAATTTTATTTTCTTCTTTTGGTTCTCCCTAAGCTTGGTTAATCTTTTTGCCATTTTATTTTTGCTATATTTTTGCTCTTGTTGCTTCCTTATTCTCCCACCCCGATATTGTGTCTTCATTCCCTTTATCTTTCATTGTCTCTTTTTAATATTTCTTCTCATGTATTGCCTTTCCTTTTTTTGTGTGTGTCTAACAAATTGGGAGACAACAACCATTCCCACATGTCCCAATCATACTGCACCTCCTGGAGCCCCACCCACTGACTGAGAGCCACCACTTGCTTCTACACTAACTGACCAATGACAAGACTGTGGCCAATACCAGCCTGACTCACCCTCATCTGCTCTACACAAACATCTGACAGAGATCTGGGCACACACACTTATTCTGTATTACATCCAACATGAGACAGATGGTGAGAGCCTAAGTGCTGCCAAATAGTAAATAGAGGAGCACAGTGCCCTGCTCACATAGATATACCAAAATAAAATATAGAAAAACAATTGTTGGGAGAATCACACCAACATACAAACACTAATTAAATATAAATACAATGACATCACAGTGTCTCAGTGATGACTGAACATCCCAGTCAACACAAAGAAGCAAGATAAAGTAATACAAACAAGGGACCAGCTACAGGCCCAAAAAAACATCTCTAAGAAAGAAGCAGCATTAGAAATCTCTGACAAAGAATTCCAAACAATTATATTTAGGTACTTTCAATGGACTGAAAGAAAGACCAAGGAAAACACTAACAAAATTAAGGAAAGCACAGACAAGATTCTAAAAAAAAAAAAAAAAAAAAAAAATTAGGAAAATAATATAAGAACAAAGTGACAAATTAAATTTTCCAAAAACAGCAAATAGAAATACAGAAGATTAAGACTACCATGATAACATTAGGAAAAGGGAGGACACTGAATTTTGCACATAGGTGATAGACGATAGATGCTAATACCAACCAGTGTGCCCACAACACTGCATTACAATTAACACCAAACACCAGGCTACAGATAAACACATAAACACCAGAGAGGACCAGATGGGAATCAGTGAACAGGAGTACCCTCTAGACCAAGGATAGATTCAGTGCAGGGTATTTGCACACATACCAGTGATACAAAATTCCTCCAATCCTTACAGAAATAATAGAAGATAGACACAGAGAAATCCCTCACAGACAGCCAGACACTACTGGAGAGAGATCCAATGGATCTATTGTCTTGGGACCATAGTACTGGGGGACATCAGACTCAATTGGCATAACAGAATACACAAAAGCCTTGTTCCTCATCCTACATTGGTGAGTAGCGACTGGGGTCTTAAAAGGTTTCAAGTGGCCATCTAAGAT
>NW_006922267.1:300770-302184 GCF_000298275.1 Orycteropus afer afer | reverse complement strand
AGCTGGATTCAGAAGAGGACATGGAACAAGGAATATCAATGTTGATGTCAGATGGATCTTACCTGAAAGCAAAGAATTCCAGAAAGATGTTCACTTATATTTTATTGACTATGCAAAAGCATTCAATTGTGTGGATCTTAACAAATTATGGCTAACATTGAGAAGAATGGGAATTCCAGAACACTTGATTGTATTCATGAGGAATCTGTACTTAGATCAGGAGGCTGTTGTTCAAACAGAACAACGGGATACCTCATAGTTCAAAATCAAGAAGGGAGTGTGTCAAGGTTGTATCTTTTCACCATACTTACTCAATCTGTACACTGAGGAAATAATCCAAGAAGCTGGATTATATGGAGAATAATGTGGCATCAGGATTGGAGGAAGACTCATTAACAACCTGCGATACACAGATGACACAACTTGGCTTGCTGAAAGTGAGGATAACTTGAAGCACTTACTAATGAAGATCAAAGACTGCATTCTGCAGTATGGATTACACCTCAATATAAAGAAAACAAAAATCCTCACACCTCGTCTGATAAACAGCTTCATGGTGGATGAGGAAAAGATTGAAGTTGTCAAAGATTTCATATTACTTGGTTCTACAATCAACACCAATAGAAGCAGCAGTCAAGACATCAGACAATGTACTGCACTGGGCAAATCTGCTGTAAAACAATTCTTTCAAGTGGTGAAGAGCAAAGTTGCCTCCTTGAAGACTAAGGTGCGCCTAATCCAAGTCATGGTATTTTCAATTGCCTCTTATTCATGTGAAAGGTGGACAGTGAGTAAGGAAGATTGAAGAAGAGTTGAAGCTTTTGAGTTGTGGTGTTGGAGAAGAGCGCTAAGAGTACCATGGTCTGCTAAAAGGACTAACAAATATGTCCTGGAAGAAGTGCAGCCAGAATGCTCCTTGGAAGCGAGAATGGCCAGACTTCATCTCAACTATTTTGGTCATGTTGTCAGAAGGAACCATCCCCCCCTGGAGAAGGATATCATGCTTGTTACAGTGGAGGGTCAACAAAGAAAGGGAAGGCCCTCAATGATATGGATAGAAACAGTTGCTGCAATGATGGGCTCAGGTATAACAAAGATTGTGTGGCTGACACAGGACTGAGCAGTGTTTTGTTCTGCTGTGCGTAAGGTTGCTATGAGTTGGAGATGACTCAGCAGCACTTAACTACAACAACAACAATCTTTGCAGGAGCAGATTGCCTGGTCTTTTCTCCCATGAAACTGCTGATGGGTTCAAACTGCCAACCTTTACAGGTAGCAGCTGAGTATTTAACCTTTGCACCACAAGGGCTCCTTGTGGCATCACTGTTGTTGTTATGTGCTGTCAAGTCAGAGGCAACTCATAGCGACCCCTCCTTGGGTTTCTAAGGCAATATCACTACGGAAGTAGATTGCC
>NW_006922267.1:296252-298652 GCF_000298275.1 Orycteropus afer afer | reverse complement strand
GTGGAGTTGATTGCAACTCATTGCAACCTCTCCTTGGGTTTCTGAGGCAGTATCTCTATGGAAGTAGTTTGCCCAGTCTTCTTTCCAAGGAGCGGGTGGTGGGTTTGAACTACCAGTCTTCTGATTAGATGTCCAACAATTGCAAGATCATACAGACTTTTCTACACTAAGGAAGAAAATAATAAATGACAGAGTAACTTCAAAGAAAAATGATAAATATTCACATCAAAATTAAAAAAAAGCAGCACAAATATTTAGCAAATACTAAAACTATAGCAAGAAGGAAATGATAACAAAATTCATAAACAAAACATGCTCAGCACAGAAAATTACATGCAATAAAGAAATCAGGAACTCCGTGAAAAAACAGATAACAAAATGACAGCAACAAATTCATACTTGTCAATAACTACACTGAATGTAAATGTATTAAGTGCACCACAGAAGAGACGGTTGCAGACTGGATAAGAAAACATGACCCATCATTATGATGTCTTAAAGAGATTCACCTTAAATACAAAGATAAAAGTAGACTAAAAATCAAAGGTTGGAAAAAGATATGGCAAACAAACAGCAATCAAAAAAGAGCAGAAATGGCATTATTAATTTCTAATAAAATAGACTTTAAGACAAAAACAACCATAAAAGGCAAGGAGGGACATTACACAATGATTAAAGGGTCAATAGAGGACATGCCCATAAAAATTATCTACACACCCAATGAAAGAACCAAAAATACATAAATCAGACTTTAACACATCGGAACATGGAATGTACGATGTATGAATCTAGGAAAATTGGAAGTTGTCAAAATTGAAATGGAACACATAAAGATTGATATGAGTGAGCTGAAATGGACTTGTTTTGTCCATTTTGAATCAGGCAACCATATTATCTATTATGCCAGAAATGACAGTTTAAAGAGGAATGGTGTGGCATTCATCATCACAAATGATGTTTCAAGATCTGTCCTGAAGTACAATGCTGTCAGTGATACGATAATATCCATACACTGACAAGGAAGACCCATTAATAGGACTATTATACAAATTTATGCACCAACCACCAAAGCCAAAGATGAGGAAATTGAAGTTTTTATCAACTTCTGCAGTCTGAAATTGACTGAACATGCAATTGGGATGTGTTAATTATCACTGGTGACTGGAATGCAAAAGTTGGAAACAAAGAAGAATCACTGGTAGTTGGAAAATTTGGCCTTGGTGACAGAAATAATGTTGGAACTTGCATGGTAGAATTTTGCAAGACCAATGACTTATTCATTGCAAATACCTTTTTCAACAACACAAACGGTGGCTGTACACGTGGACTTCACCAGATAGAACACATAGGAATCAGATTGACTACATCTGTGGCAAGAGGCGATGGAAAAGCTCAATATCTTCAGCCAAAAGCAGGCCAGGATCTGCTTGTGGAACAGACCATCAACTGCTCACATGCAAGTTCAACTCGAAGTTAAAGGCAATTAAAACAAGTGCAAGAGAGCAAAAACATGATCTTGAATATATGCCTCCTGAATTTAGAGACCATCTAAAGAATAGATTTGATGCACTGAACACCAATCAACAAAAACCAGAAGAGTTGTAGGATGATATCAGGAACATCATACATGAAGAAAGCAAGAAGTCACTAAAAAGACGAGAAAAGAAGAGAAGACCAAAATGGATGGCCTGGAATTAGAAAACCAAAAGAGGAGAACATGCTCAGCATTTCTCAAGCTGAAAGAATTGAGGAAAAAAATTAAGCCTCAAATTGAAATATTGAAAGATTCTATGGGCAAAATATTGAATGATGCAGGAACATCAAAAGAAGGTGGAAGGAATACACAGAGAACTGGTAGGTCCTCATCCATTTCAGGAGGTGAAATGGATCTACATACATATGATCTACAACCAATGGTATTGAAGGAGGAAGTCAAAGCTGCAATGAAGGAATTGGTGAAGATCAAGGCTGCGGGAACTGACAGAATACCCATTGAGATATTTCAACAAACAAATGTCACACTGGAGTCACCTACTTGGTTATGCCAAGAGATTTGGAAGACAGCTACCTGACCAACTGACAGGAAGAGATCCATATTTGTACCCATTCCAAAGAAAGGTGATCCCACAGAATGTGGAAATTATCAAACAATATCATTAATATAGCACGCTAGTAAGATCTTGGTGAAGATAATTCTGAAACGGTTGCAGCAGTATATTGACAGAGAACTTCCAGAGGTGCAAGCTGGATTCAGAAGAGGACGTGGAATAAGGGATGCCATAGCTGCTGTCAGATGGATCTTGGCTCAATGCAAAGAATACCAGAAATATGTTAGCTTGTGTTTTATTGACTATGCAAAGGCATTTGATTGTGTGGATCATTACAAATTATGGATAACAT
>NW_006922267.1:294647-295527 GCF_000298275.1 Orycteropus afer afer | reverse complement strand
AAGAATGCTGAAAGTACCATGGACTGCTAAAAGAACTAACAGATCTGTCCTGGAGGAAGCGCAGCCAAAATGTTCCTTAGAAGTGAGAATGGCCAGACTTTGTCTCACCTACATTGGTCATCTTGTCAGAAGGGACCATTCCCTGGAGAAGGATGTCATGCTTGGTAAGGTAGAGGGTTGACAAAAGAGGGGAAGGCCTTCAACAAGATGGATTGACATGGTGGCTGCAACAATGGGTTCAAGTATAGCAGGGATCATGGAGCTGGCACGGGATCAGGAGGTGTTTCGTTCTGCTGTGTATGGGGTTGCTATGAGTTGGATATGACTCGACAGCACCTAACAACAACAATATAATGAAATGTGCAAAGACCTGGAGTTAAAAACCAAAAGGGAAGAACACACTTGGTATTTCTCAAGCTGAAAGAACTGAGGAAAAATTTAAGACTTGAGTTGCAATATTGAAAGATTCTATGGGCAAAATGTTGAATTATGCAGGAAGTATTAAAAGAAGATGGAAGGAATACATAGTCATTATACCACAAAGACATGGTAGATCTTCATCCATTTCAGGAAGTGGCATATGTTCAAGTACAAATGATACTGAAGAAAGAAGTTGAACTGCACTGAAGGAATTGGTGAAGAACAAGACACCAGGAATTGACGGAATACCCATTGAGGTGTCTCAACAAATGGATACAAGTAAAATCTTACTGAAGTTAATTCAAAAACAGTTGCAGCAATATATTGACAGAGAACTTCCAGAAGTGCAAGCTGGATTCAGAAGAGGATGTGGAACAAAAGATATGATTGCTGATGTCAGATAGATCTTGGGTCAAAGCAAGGAGTACCAGAAGTATGTGCAGTAAGATTTTACTTGCAC
>NW_006922267.1:293666-294214 GCF_000298275.1 Orycteropus afer afer | reverse complement strand
TCTCAATATAAAGAAAACAAAAATCCTCACAAGTGGACCTTTAAGCAGCATCATGATAAATCAAGAGAGGACTGAAGTTGTCAAAGACTTCATATAGCTTGGTTCTATAATTGAAGCCACTTGGAAGCAGCAGTCAGGATATCAGACAACGTATGGCACTGGGCAAATTGGGTGCAAAGGACCTCGTTCAAGTTCTGAAGAGCAAAGATATCTCCTTGAGGACTAAGGTGTGCCTGATAGAAGGAATTTGTGTGTGTGTGTGTGTGTGTGTGTGTGATTTAGGTGAAAATTTACAGAGCAAATTCACTTTCCATACAGTAGTTCACATACACTTTGTCTCATGGCATTGACCACAATTTACCACAATGTAACAAACAGCTCCCCTCCCACTTACTTCCTCCTGATAGTGACCTCTTCTCTGTGTCCATCCCTCCATGCATTCCTGCCCCCTGAGTTGTCTCCCTGTGCATAAGCAGCCCTTCTTTCTCCTATGATTTTTCTCTCCAAGGAGTGTATCTACCTCAGGTAAATGTTCAACTCCTATGCCT
>NW_006922267.1:290512-292468 GCF_000298275.1 Orycteropus afer afer | reverse complement strand
CAAAATAATTTTATGAAGCAAGCAAACCTTGATATCAAAATCAGGTAATGACTCCACTGAAAAGAAAAACTACAGACTAATATCCCTCATGTATATAAACAGAAAAATCTTCAACAAAATCTTAGCCAACAATTCCAACAATGTGTCAAAAAAAAATAACATATCAGGAACAAGTGGATTCATACCAGGTATGCAAGGATGGTTCAATATTAGAATAACAATCAAAGTAATCCATCACATAAGTAAAATAAAGGGAAAGAATCAATAGATGCAGAAAAGATATTTGACAAAATCAATTACCCATACCTGAAAAAAAAACCTCTCAGAAAAATAGGAATAGAAGGGAAATTCCTTAGAGTAATAACGGGCATCTCTGGTAGCGTAGTGCCTAAGCCACTTGACTGCTAACCAGAAGGCTGGCAATTCAAACCCACCAGCCACTCCTTAGAAGGAAGGTTGGGCAATCTACTTCCGTGGTGATACTGCCTTGGAAACCTAAGGAGGGGTCGCTCTCAGTCAGGTCCGACTCCACAGCACATAACAACAACAACAACATACAACATCAACAGCTAAGATTATTCTCAATGGAGAGGGACTGAAACCATTCCCCTTGTGAACAGGAGCCAGACAAGAATTCCCTCGGTCACAACTTCTATTCAGTGTTGTATTGGAAGTCCTAGCCAGGGAAATAAGGCAAGAAAGGGAAATAAAAGGCATCCAAATTGGTAAGGAAGTAGTAAAACTACCCCTATTTGCAGATGTTATGATCCTATACATGGAAAACCCAAGAGACTCAGCAAGAAAACTGTTGGAACTTATTGAAAGATTCAGCATAGGGGCACGATACAAGATCAACATACAAAAATCAGTGGGATTCTGTTTTGGTTACCTAGTGCCACTCTGACAGGAATAAACCACAAATGAGATGGCTTTAACAAACAGGAGGTTATTCTCTTACAGTTTGGAGGCTTTAAATCTGAGTTCAAAGTGCCAGACTCTGGGGACTTGGTGAAAGCTCCTTGATCTTGGGCTTCAGCTCTGCCTCAAGCTCCTGGCCCACTGAAGCTGGGAAATTTTCTTCACTTAGAAACCTGCTGGCTGCTGAGGATGATAAACCAAAGGTTGACAGGTGAAAAGACACAGTCCCAAAGTTACTGAACCACACAGCAGGCCATTGATTCAAGTCCATTGAAAGTCCCAAGATCAGCAGAGCATGGGAGGCTGCTGAACAACGACTTGGCTACATGCAAGGTTAAGTTGTGCCATAAGCTCTTGACCATTTCCAAAGCTGCTTCTTATGGGAAACAGACCACATCCCTAAAGCAGCTATTCAACTGCTTGTGGTAGATTCCACCATGGAGTTGATTGCCAATCTCATTATGGGGAATAACTACCACCAGTTGCCCAGCCACTCAACCAGGCCCAGCCAAATTGACACACAACCTTAACTACCACAGATTCTATTTAAAATAGCTACCAAAAACGTAAAATACTTGAGAATAAATCTTACCAGGGTCACAAAAAACCTATACAAAGAAAACTACAAAGCATTACTTCAAGAAACCGTAAGAGAGCTACATAAAAGGAAGAATATACCATGCTCATGGATAGGAAGATTGAAGAACATTGTGAAAATGTCAATACTACCCAAAGCAATCTATACATTCAATGAAATCCCAGTCCTAATTCCCTTAATATTCTTTAAGGACATGGAAAAACCAATCACTAATTTTTTATGGAAAGAAAAGAGACCTCAGAAAGCCAAGCACTAGAGCAGAAGAACAAAGTAGGAGGTCTCACACTCATAGATCTCAAAATCTACCATGCAACCCCAGTAGTCAAAATTGCCTGGTATTGGTATAATGACAGAGACATAGAACAGTGGGACATATTTGGGAATCCAGAATTAGATTCATCCACCTATGGTCAGCTGATTTTTGACAAAGGGTCAAAATC
>NW_006922267.1:288394-289657 GCF_000298275.1 Orycteropus afer afer | reverse complement strand
AGTGGCTAAGACACTTGACTGCTAACCAGAAGGCTGGTGGTTCAAACCCACCAGCCACTCCTCGGAAGGAAGGTTGGGCAATCCTACTTCCGTAGTGATATTGCCTCGGAAACCCAAGGAGGGGTCGCTATGAGTCGGGGCTGACTCGACGGCACATAACAACAACAACAACATGTTCATCACAGCACTATTCACAATAACAAAGAGGCAAAAACAGCCTAAGTTGAGGAATAGATAACCAAACTGTGGTACATAGACATAATGGAATAATATGCAACACTAAAGAATAATGCAGAATCTGCTAAACACCACATAACATGGATAAACTTGGAGAACATTATGCTGAATGAAATAGTCACAGACAGACAAATATTATATTAGTCCACTCTTGTAAAAAGTCAAGGAAAGGTTAATATGTGGAAGGAAATTTTCCTTGTTGTTTACCAGGGATGGGAGGCAAGGAAGGGTGGTAAGAATTGCTAGATACATTTACATATATATATGGAGCTCTGGTAGCATAGTGCCTAAGGTGCTTGACTACTAACCAGAAGGCTGGTGGTTCAAACTCACCAGCCACTCCCCAGAAGGAAGGTTGGGCAATCTACTACCGTAGTGATAACCACCTCAGAAACCCAAAGAGGGGTCACTGAGTCGGGTCTGACTCCAAAGAACATAACAACAACAACAATAGCATCTGCATATAAAACAAACTTGCTGCCATCCTGCTGATTTTGACTCATAGTGACCCCTTTGGGTTTCCAAGGCAGTAAATCTTCACAGAAGTAGGTTGCTCAGTCTTCCTTCTTCAGAGCGGCTGGTGGGTTTGATTCATCAACCTTCTGGTTACCAGTCAAATGCCTTAGGCACTATGCCACCAGAGTTCCATGTTGTTGTTATATGCCCTTTGAGTCAGACTTCACTCATAGCAACCCCTCCTTGGGTCGGGTAATGCTTTCCTTTGACTCTAGCACCATTCTAGTGACCTTTCTTCTAATTTCTCCTGTGAGCTTTTTCATCCCTTTCTCTCTTTGAATTTCAACTTCTTGCTTTTATTCCCTTGCAAACTGAATACCTGTTGGGTGCCTTCACTATCACTCATTACTTCTACTTCCTTTGGGTCCATCTTTGTGGGAAATCTTTGTGTTTGTATTTTTTCCCAAAAATCTTATCTTGTAATTGTCAATCTACAATTTCTCCTTGTTTTATGTGAGCCATGAATCCAGAATACTTAGACCAAGAATCTCACTCTGACCCCTCCCAGGA
>NW_006922267.1:286359-287433 GCF_000298275.1 Orycteropus afer afer | reverse complement strand
AACTTATAGGACCATTGTCTGCCAACCCTATATATAACATTTGTTTTTGTGTTGTTGTTTTTTGCTATTTAGTTTCTTATTTTGAAGGATCCCATGTAAGTAGGACCTGGCCTTGGTGTGAAAGAGAACACTCTAATTGCCCAAATTTGACTTGGCCCTGACCCAAAAATGGCTCCTTGAGTGTCAGCAGGGAACTCTGGTGGCATAGTGCCTAAAGCTTGTCTGCTAACAAGGCTGGCAGTTCCAACCCACCAGCCACTCCGTGGAAGGAAGGTTGGGCAATCTACTTCTGTAGTGATACCACCTCTGAAACCCAAGGAGGGGTCGCTATGAGTCGCATCCGACTCCACGGCAGTGAGTGAGTGAGTGGCAGCATGGAACCTTATTTCAGGTAATCTTACATTTGTTCTAATCAGAGGTTTAAGTCTGTGATCTGGTCCAAGCTTGAAGTTGTTAAGCCTGCGTTGAGGGTGGCAGCACTTGGTATCTGAGCAGGGGAAGTGAAAGCAACATTTATTGCTATAAATATAACTTGTTTGTTAGCTTTTCTATTTTTCTGTTTGTCTGCTTTCCTGTTCTAATTTTCTGATTTTTTTTCTTTTGTGACCAGTTTTGAAATGAGTAACTGTCAGAGTATTCTGGAGTGCACTCCTCTAGTATGTATTTTAAAACATTGAAACAAATTTGGTTATGATCCCATGAAAAGAAAAGGCTGGTCTTTTTAAGCACAGTTGTATGACCACAATATAAATTAGGAGACAAAGAAAACTAGCTGCTTTATAGGTCAGTAAAGTCTAACACCATTTTAAAATTGGATCTTTTTTTTCAAAATGCAAGGGAAATGAGGGAAATTGTGTTACGTATCACCACAAAGAAAAATCCTTTAAGGCTTTTGTCCTGAAGCCTGGGGAGGAGGAGGTTATACTCACTGACCCTTTGCTCCAACATTCACCTCATCTGAAAGCATCTTCTGTACCCAAGGTGTCATCCCCCACAGGCCTTCTAACCATAGACTGAACAAGTTCCCATCTTATAATTTCCTAGGAGCTGGCACTGCTACTCCTTGTAGAGAAA
>NW_006922267.1:284636-285199 GCF_000298275.1 Orycteropus afer afer | reverse complement strand
ACCCATTTCAAAGAAAGGTTACCCCATAAAATGTGAAAATTATCAAACAGTATCATTAATATCACATGCAAATAAAATCATACTGAAGATAATTCAAAAATAGTTGCAGCAGTATATTGACAGAGAACTTCCAGAAATGCCAGCTGAATTCCAAAGAGGATGTGGAATGAGAGATATCAAAGCTGATGACAGATGGATTTTGGCTCAAAGCAAAGAATACCAGAAAGATGTTTACTTGTGTTTTATTGACTATGAAAAAGCATTCAATTGTGTTGATCCTAACAAATTATGAATAAACCACTGAGAAAAATGGGAATTCCAGAACACTTAATTGTGCTCATGAGGAACGTGTACATAGACCAGGAGGCTATCATATTATTCTAACAGAACAAGGGGTTACTAAAAACAAAAACAACAACAGAAAAAATAACCAAACCCACTCCCATCAAGTTGATTCTGACTCATGGCGACCCCCATTAGGTTTCCGAGGTGGCAAATCTTTATGGAAGTAGATTGCCCGATCTTCCTTCCATGGAGTGGCTGGTGGGTTTGAACCATCAACC
>NW_006922267.1:282140-284281 GCF_000298275.1 Orycteropus afer afer | reverse complement strand
ACAACTGGCCCAATAAGCAGCATTACAATAAATGGAGAAAAGATTAAAGTTGTCAAAGACTTCATACTTGGTTCCACAATCAACACCAATAGTAAGAGTAGTCAAGACATCAGACGATGTATTGCACTGGGCAAATCTGATGCAAAAGACTACTTTCAAGTGCTGAAGAGCAAAGATTTCTCTTTGAAGACTAAAGAAAATACCCAAGCCATGGTATTTTCAATCTCCTCATATGCATGTGAAAGCTGGACAATGAATAAAGAAGACTGAAGAAGAGTTGATGCTTTTGAGTTTTGGTGTTGGTGAAGAATGCTGAAGGTACTGTGGACTGCCAAAAGAACTAACAAATCTGTCCTGGAAGAAGTGAAGCTGGAATGCTCCTTGGAAGCAAGAATGGCCAGACTTCATCTCACCTACTTTGGTTATGTTGTCAGAAGGCACCATTCCCTGGAGAAGGATATCATGCTTGGTAAAGTGGAGGTGAACAAAAAAGGAGAAGGCCCTCAATGTGATGGATTGACACAGTGGCTGCAATGATGGGCTCAGGTATAGCAAGGATTGTGAGGCTGGCACAGGACCATGCAGTGTTTCATTTTGTTTTACATAGTGTTGCTATGAGTCAGAGCTGACTCAATGACACCTAACAGCAAAAACAACATGGTAGCTATACTTTTATTATTATTATTATTTTTATTGTTATTTGGGTGAAAATTTACAGAGCAAATACACTTTCTATACAGCAGATCACATACACTTTGTCTCATGACATTGACCACAATTTAGCACAATACAACATCTCCTCTCCCACTTCCTCCTGATAGGTACTGCTTCGCTGTAACCATCGCTCCATGCACTCCTACCCCCTGAGCTGTCTCCCTGTGCCTGAGCAGCCCTTCTTTCTCTCTTACTTGTTCTCTTCAATGAGTGTATTCATAGTAGCTATACTTTTGTTATTGATTTTTGGGTCCTGCTTGTTTAACCTGTTAGTAAACTTTGTCTCTTAATGACTTCAGCAGTTCCAAGCTAATGATGATGCAAGGTTTTCAACCCTTCCCCAGAGGAGAGACTGCCCACCAGTATAAACCATTACAACAGGTAGCAAGCAGGTCGACAACCCTATGCTAGCTTGAAGAAGCTACAGAAAAAGAGACCACCACCCATGTTTCCCATAAAGATATATTAGTATGAAGTCTCTTGGAAGGGAATGAGACAGTTAGAAGGCTGCAGGACCCAAAGGATTAAATGAAAGCCCAAATTGCAAAGCTAAAACCAAGCCTAGTCAGTAACTTATATCCTGGAACAGGAGGTAAAGAAAGAACAAACAACCTTCCCCAAGTTCCACCCTTTACTATTTTTGCAGAATGTTGTTTTGCAAGCTGTTTTGCAGACAAACCAGTATGATCCTACTCTAAATTACCTTCCAGAAATCAAACCAGAGCCCCAAAGCCTTCTAACACCACTCCAATCCCCACCCATTCCATGAGTAAAGATGAAGCCCTCCCCCATCCCACACCCCCCACCCAAAACTCTTTATACATGCAGCAAATTCTTTGTTCAGGAAAAAACTGGAGGGTAGCTAAGCTGAAGCCCCTGTCTTTCCCTCGTGAGATCCCCCCGACACTTCTCTTTAATAAACTTTTTTTCATGTGGATATTCTGCCTCTCCTGCTCAATTATTTTGTCAGTAGAAGGCAAGGACACTCACTCAGGATCTCAGGACCCCCTGGCACATTTCATACTGAGTAAGTTTATGAGAGCTGAAAGAAATGCCTTTTAAAAAAACATTTATTGTGATTTGGGTGAAAGTTTACAGAGCAAGTTCACTTTCCATACAGAAGCTCACATACACTTTCTCTCATGACATTGACTCCAATTTCCCATAATGCAGCAGCTCCCTCCCACTTCTTACCCATAGTTACCTCTTCCCTGTGTCCTTCCCTCCCATGCACTCTTGCCCCCCGAGCTGTCTCCCTGTGCCTACACAGCCCTTCTATTCTCCCATGATTGATCTCTCTAAGGAGTGGATCTGCCTAATGTAAATGTTCAGCTCATATACCTGTCTTTTGTTTGGCTGGAAGCCACAGGAGTCAGTTCAATTCCAGACCTGAAGGGCTGCTAGGGGCCATAGTATCAGTGGTTCCA
>NW_006922267.1:279052-281652 GCF_000298275.1 Orycteropus afer afer | reverse complement strand
TTATAATTGGTGTAGTGCCTGAGGCATTTGATTGCTAACCAGAAGGCTGGCAGTTCAAACCCACCAGCCACTCCTCGAAGAAAGGTTGGGCAATCTACTTCCGTAGTGATACTGTCTTGGAAACCCAAGAAGGGGTTGCTATGAGTCAGATCCGGCTCAACAGCAGTGGGTTTTTAGCTGTGAATTTGTAAATGCAAAAAAACAATGAGTTCTAAGGAAATTATCAAAGGTATAAAAAACTTTCCAAATACCATGTCATATCTCACTGTAGATATATATGATCCAGATCTTTTCCATATGACTATAGTTGGGCCCTGAGGACTGGAAAAGTAAACAGACTTTGAATCCACATTCTTTGGGTTTGAATCCAGAACCTTCTAGCTGTGTGAATTTGGGCATATTACCAAACATTTCGTAACTCCAATGTCCTCACCTATAAAATTGGAGTAATAAATACTAATTGTCATGGATGGAATTGTGCCCCCAAAAAATACGTGTCAATTTGGTTGGGCCATGATTCTCAGTGATTTGGCAGTTATGTAATGATATAATGTGGCAGTTATGTAATGATTCCTTATGATGTGATCTGATGTGATAAGCCAAGGATTAGGGTGGGATGCAAGAACTCTTTAATCCCATCAAAGCCCTGATCCTAAGTAAAGGGAGTTTCCCTGGGGTGCAGCCTACAAAACCTTGTATCTTACAAGAGATATAAGGAGAGACAAACCAGCAGAGAGTAGGTGACCTACTATCACCAAGAAGGAAGAGCCGGGAGTGGAGCATGTACTTTGGACCCAGGGTCCCTGTGCTGGTATCCTCATAGGCCCAAAAGACACAGATAAATTATTGCCCTAGAACTAGTGCTCTGAATTTGGACTTCTAGCCCCCTAAACTATAAGAGAATAAATTTCTGTTTGCTAAAGCCATCCACTTGCGGTATTTCTGTTATGGCAGCACTCAGTAACTAAGACTTCACAGTACTGTCCTTTTGCTATCTGTAATATTCTAAGCCTCTGCAAAGCAATCAGCAATTAAAATTCAGGGTACATCTGTTACTGTATTTGGAGTTTATTCTGTTAATTCTTTTCCATGTGAAGTGAGCTCTGGTAGAACAGTGGTTAAATCATTTGGCTGTTAACCAAAAGTCATGTAATCGAACCCAACAATTGCTAAGCAGGGGATAAATGAGGCAGTTTGCTTCCATAAAGATCTACAGGCGTGGAAAGTCTATGAGGAAGTTCTATTCTGTCCTATAGGGTTACTATGAGTTGGAAGTGATTTGATAGCAGTAGGGTTTTTCAGTGTGAGGGCAGTTTCGGTGGATGTCTTAGTCAACACTCTATCCCTAAGACATAGCATAATGCTTGTCACATGATATCATTGTTAGGTGCTGTCAAGTCAGTTCTGGCTCATAGAGACCCTATGTAAAACAGAATGAAACACTTCCTGGTCCTATGACAGCCCCACAATCCTTGCTATACCTGAGCCCATCGCTGCAGCCACTGTGTCAATCCGTCTCGTTGAGGGTCTTCCTCTTTTTTTGTTGACCCTCCACATTACCAAGCATGACATCCTTCTCCAGGGAATGGTTCCTTCTAACAACATAACCAAACTGGGTGAGACAAATTCCGGCCATTCTGGCTTCCAAGGAACATTCTGGCTGTACTTCTTCCAGGACAGATTTGTTAGTTCTTCTGATACTTTCAGTATTCTTCACCAACAAAACAACTCAAAAGCATCAACTCTTCTTTGGTCTTACTTATTCATTGTCCATCTTTCACAAGCATATTAGGCAAGTGAAAACATCATGACTTGGGTTAGGTGTGCCTTAGTCTTCAAAGAGAAATCTTTGGTCTTCAGCACTTTAAAAACATCTTTTGCAGCAGATTTTCCAAGTGCAATACATCATCTGATTTCTTGACTCCTGTTTCCATGGGTGTTGACTGTGGAAACAACTAATGTGAAATATTTCACAACTTCAATCTTTTCTCCATTTATCATGATGCTGCTTATTGTTCCACTTGTGAGGATTTTCATTTTCTTTATGTTGAGGTGTAATCCATATTTCAGACTGTAATCTTTAATCTTCATCAGTAAGTGCTTCAAATCATCTTCACTTTCAGCTAGTAAGGTTGTGTTGTCTGCATATCACAGGTTTTTAATGAGTCTTCCTCCAACCTTGATGCTGTGATCTTCTTCATATAGTCAGCTTTTCGGATTATTTGCTCAGTATACAGATAGAATAAGTATGGTGAAAGGGTAAAACCCTGACACACTCCCTTCCTGATTTTAAACCATGCAGTATTCCCTTGTTCTGTTCGAACGACAGCTTCCTGATTTATGTACAGGTTCTTCATGAGCACAATTAAGTGTTCCGGAATTCTCATTCTTCTCAATGTTATCCATAATTTGTTATGATCCACACAATTGAATATTTTTGCATAGTCAATAAAACATAAGTAAACATCTTTCTGGTATTCTTTGTCTTGAACCAAGATCCATCTGACAACAGATATGATATCCCTTGTTCCACGCCCTCTTCTGAATCCAGCTTGCATTTCTGGAAGTTCTCTTTCGATATACTGCTGCAACTGTTTTTA
>NW_006922267.1:271216-276880 GCF_000298275.1 Orycteropus afer afer | reverse complement strand
TGTAGAGCAATCCATCTGATTTTTGGATGTTGATTTTGTAGCCTGCCACTATGCTAAATCTCTCAATTAGTTCCAGTAGATATTTTACTGAGTCTCTTGGGTTTTCTAAATATAAGATCATATCACCAGCAAATAGGGATACTTTGACTTTCTTACCAATTTGGATACCTTTGATTTTCCTTTCTTGCCTTATTGCCCTAGATAGGACTTCCAATACAATGGTGAATACTTGTCTGGTTCCTGTTCCCCAGGGGAATGCTTTCAGTCTCTCTCCATTGAGACTGAACATTGACTGTTAATTTTGAATATATGCTTTTTATTATGTTGAGATATATTCCTTCTCTTCCTATTTTGCTGAGAATTGTGATCAGGAATGAGTGTTGGATTTTATCAAATGCCTTTTATGCATTAATTGATATGATCATGTGGTTCTTTTCCTTTGTTTTATTTATGTGGTAGATGACGTTGATAGTTTTCCTAATGTTGAACCATCCTTGCATACTTGATATGAACCCCACTTGGTTGTAATGAATTATTTTTTTGATATCTTCTTGGAGTCTATTGGCTAGGATTTTGTTGAAGATTTTTACATCTATATTTATGAGGGATATTGGCCTGTAGTTTTCCTTTTGCGTGATGTCGCTGCCTGGATTTGGTATCAAGGTTATGCTTGCTTCATAAAAGGAATTAGGGAGGATTCCATCTTTTTCTATGTTTTGGAATAGTTTGAGTAGGATTGGTGTCAGTTCTTCTCTGAATATTTGGTAGAATTCTCCAGTGAAACCATATGGGCCAGGACATTTTTTTGGGTGGTAATTTTTTTTATGACCTGTACAATTTCCTCTTTTGTTATGGATCTGTTCAACTTTTCCACCTCAGCCTGTTGTACTTTAGGTAAGCAGTGTGCTTCTAAAAATCTGTCCATTTCTTCCAGATTTTCAAATTTTTTGGAGTATAGTTCTTCATAGCATCCCAATATTATCCTTTGATTTCAGTTGGTTCTGTTGTGATGTCACCCATTTTGTTTCTTATTCATGTTATTTGCATTCTCTCCCTCTTTTCCTTTGTTAAATTGGGTTAAAGTTGGAGACGGTAAGTGGGGAGTGAAACTAAATGTACACGTAATGTTGAATGTAAAACAAACTCTGCTCTGTAAACTTGCATCCAAAGCACAATTAAAAAAAAGAAAAACTTCTACTCTTGTCAAATTTTTCTATTGACCTTCTATTTTCTGTTTCATTGATTTGTGATTGAATCTTTATTATTTCCTTTCTTCTGGTAACTGTAGGATTTCATTGCTGTTCTTTTTCTAATTTTGGAGATGTTGGTTTAACATGTTGATTTTGGCACTTTCTTCTTTTTGGATGTGTGCATTGATTGCTATAAATTTTCCTCTGATCACTCATTTTGTTGTTTCCCAACTTTCACATTCCAATCACCAGTAATAACACATTTTGATTGCATGCTTGGTCAATTTCAGACTGTAAAAGTTGGTTAAAGTCTTCAATTTTCTCATCTTTGGCTTTAGTAGTTGGTGTGTAAATTTGAATAATAGTCATATTAACTGGTTTTCCTTGTACGTGTATAGATATTATCCTATTACTGAGAGCATTGTACTTCGGGATAGATCTTGAGACATTCTTTCTGATAATGAATGCCATGCCATTCCTCTTCAATTTGTCATTCCTAGCATAGTAGATCATATGTTTGTCTGATTCAAAGTGACCCAAACCACACTGTTTTAGCTCTTTTATGCTTAGGAGATCAATCTTTATGTGTTCCGTTTCATTTTTTACAACGTCCAATTTTCCTACATTTACTTCGTACATTCCATGTTCCAATTATTAATGGATATTTGTAGGTGTTTCTTCCCATTTTGAGTTGTGCCTCATCAGCAAATGGACATTCTTAAAGCTTTACTCTATCCACATCATTAAGGTCAACTCTTCTTTGAGGAGACTGCTCTTCTCCAGTCATATTTTGAGTGTCTTCCGAGCTAAGGAGCTTATCTTCTGGCAGTATATGGGAGAGTGTCTCAGAGCTATTCATAACATTTCCAGTAATATGTTGTTGTTGTTATGTGCCGTCGAGTCAAACCCGACTCATAGCGACCCCTCCTTGGGTTTCCGAGGCAGTATCACTACGGAAGTAGGATTGCCCAACCTTCCTTCTGAGGAGTGGCTGGTGGGTTTGAACCGCCAGCCGTCTGGTTAGCAGGCAAGTGTCTTAGCCACTATGCTACCAGAGCTCCCAATATATCAGACAGTTTTAGCAGTTTCACTGCTATTCATAAGATTTCCACTGGCCAAATCTCTGAGAAGTGGATGACTTTTTCATTGTTCAGAATTTGTCTTAGTCTGGAAGCTCCACTGAAACCTGTAAACCATGTGTCACCCTTCTGAAATTTGAAATACTGGTGGTATATCCTCCAGCCTCACAGCAACATGCAAACCATCACAGTACTACAAACTGACAAGTGTCACATAATACATACTCATTAATCTTTTGGAATGAATGAATGAACAACTATTACTGCACTGTAACTTTAAACTATAATTCAGCAATTTAGAACAATTGTGGAATGTTCAGATTGGTTCAAGAATGTATTTTACAATACTTTTCAACACAGGTATTTTTAACATTCTCAGGTGACTGGAACAAACTTTTGACAAAATATATCTTAGCAGAAGTTCTGCTGAGCCAATCTTCACAGATCAATGGACTAAGATCTAATAAGCAACAGTCTTTTATATATGGACAAATTTCTAAATACTACAATATCTTGAAGCTCTCCAAGACTTATTATTCTATAAATACATCACCTGAGGTCTATTCTGTTCTAATTTTTTGCTTAGGCACCAAAAAGAGAGATGAGTAAGACAATGCCCTTGATATGAATAAACTCACAATCTAATGCAGAGATTAAAATCAGAACAACCAGTGATCTTGTTATAGGTGCTATAAGAAGCCATGGTGGTACAGTGGTTAAACTACTCATCTGCTAACTGAAAGTCCAATAGTCTAATCCACCAGCTACTCTGACGGAGAAAGATGTGACAATCTGGTTCTTTAAAGATTTACAACCTTGGAAAACCTGTAGGACAGTTCTAATCTGTCCTACGGGGTTGATGTCAATAGCGATGAGTCAGAATCACCTCAGTGGTGATTTTTTTCTTTGTTTTTAACTTTTTGTTGTGATTTGAGTGGAAGTTTACCCAGAAAGTTGGCTTTCCATTCAATAAGTCATACACATTTTGAATTGTGACATTGATTGCAATCCTTACAATGTAGCAACACTCTTGACACTTCCTCCCTGTTTTCACCATTTCCATTCATCCTTCTTTTCTATCTCATCCTGCTTTCTGAGATTTATCCCTGTACAAATGCTGCCTTCTTGATCCCCTATGGTTGGTTATTCTAAAAAGTGCATACTTTGCTGGAATAATTATCCATAATAATTGTGGGTGAGTTCAGTTCCAGGCCTGAAGGGTGTCTAAGGACCACAGTCTTGAGAGTTCTACCAATCTCTATCAAGCCAGTAAGCCAGGCTTTTATCATTATTATTATTATTATTTTGAGTTTTATTCCATTTTTTTTCCTCCCACTCTATCTAGGACCACCTATTGTGATCACTTTCAGAGCTGTCAGCATGGTAGTTGGTAATAAGTTTTGTAGGCTTGGTGGCATAGTGCCTAAGACACCTGACTGCTAACCAGAAGGCTGGTGGTTCAAACCCACCAGCCACTCCTAGGAAGGAAGGTTGGGCAATCTATTTCTGTAGCGATATTGCCTCGGAAACCCAAGGAGGGGTCGTTATGAGTCAGACCTGACTGGGTGGCAGTGGGTTTGGTTTTTGGTTTATGACTGAAATATCACCACTTCTCTATCAGTTTGTCATACTGTGGTGTTTTATGCATTGCTGTGGTGCTGGAAGCAATGCCACTGGTATTTCAACAGGATCACCCATGGTGGACAATTTTAATTGAGCTTCCAGTGTAAGACAACCAGGAAGAAGACTGTGGTGGTCCATTTCTGGAAAAATTGGGCACTGAAAACCTTACGAATAGCAGTGAAACACTTGTAGATGGCACAGGAATGGGCAGTGTTTCATTCTGTTGTACATAGGGTCAATATGAGTCAGAACCAACTTGATGGCACCTAACAACAAAAACAACATGACTGAAATATGAACAAGTTGCCAGACTGCCAGAAAGCAAGATGTGTAATCTCACACTGGGGCCATATTGAGTATATTGCAGTGTGGTGAAGTGCTGGTATATTTCCAGGAAATGCATGTCAGGGGAGTTAATCGTTGGACCTGAGTCTTGAGGCTTGAGTTTTAAAGGATATTTGAGATTTAGTTTTTCAAATGAGGGAATGGGTTACAGGAAGAAAAAAAAAAAAAGGCTATGAACTGAGAAAGAATGCCATATTTTGGGAACAAAAATTTACTGGAAGTTACTTTTTGGTTGACTGGGGAAGTGTATGAGTAAAGCCTTATATACCAAGCTCTGTAGTTGGGATTTTATTTATCAAGATTACTTATTGGATTTAGTACAGTGAGCATAATTCTATGCTTTTCTTGATAACTCAGGGACACCAATCTACATATAAATTACCAAACTGAATTGTCATAGAATGATATTTTTGGGCTTGACCTACTTGTAGGACTGATTTACTCACTGCCACTGAGTCAGATCTGACTCATAGCGACCCCTCCTTGGGTTTCACTGTGGAAGTAGAATGCCCAGCCTTCCTTCCAAGAAGGGGCTGGTGAGTTTGAACTGTCAGCCTTCTGGTTAGAAGTCAAATGCCTTAGGCACTACACCACCAGAACTCCTTAGGACTGATTTACCTCAAATAGAAGCTCTAATTTATTGCAATTTTGAAATTTTATTCTACGACTATCTCAAAATTTTCATATTTATGTCCTCGCTGTTAGTTGCTACATTTCACATTTTTAGTGGAATAAGTTAAGCAGTTACTTTCCCAATTTTTTACATTGTTTTTTGCGATTCTGCTAATGGCTAACAGGTTAAATAGCTAAATTTGGTAGATTTAAGTGTGAATTACAGTTAAGTCCTAAGTGACGCTATAGAGCACATTTGCTACAATAGTCTATCATCCATAACAGACAAAGGCATAGAGTATTCCCATAAAATCCACTAAAAGCCTCAGGATTTTTCTTAAAACAATCCCATATTTCAGGCAGTCATTACCAGTTACTTGGAATTGGAAAAGGGAATGCATTCTGTTGTTCATGACTCATCTAAGATCTCTCTTTTTAGTGTATTTAATGAGTCTTAGTGCAGGTTTCAAAGAGGTATGTTTTTACTTAATTTCTGTTTCCTCAGCAAGATAGATTGACACAGTGGCTGCAATGATGGGTTCAAGCATAGCAAGGATTTTGAGAATGGCACACAATCTGGCAGTGTTTCGTTCTGTTACACCTAGGGTTGTTATGAGTCAGAGCTGACTCGATGGCACCTAACAACAAAAAATACTAAGCTTTCAGAATTGAAAAGATAGATCTTACCAAAGTGAAATTATCCCCAAGCTCATTTCAGACTCCCAACCCACTACCATCAAGTCAGATCTGATTCGTTGTGACCTCTCCTTGGGTTTCTGAGGCACCGGAAGGAAGGTTGGGCAATCCTACTTCCG
>NW_006922267.1:269049-271116 GCF_000298275.1 Orycteropus afer afer | reverse complement strand
TCGACGGCACATAACAACAACAACAACAACATCACTACAGAAGTAGATTGCCCAACCTTCCTTTTGAGGAGTGGCTGGTGGGTTTGAACAACCATTTTTCTGGTTAGCAGTCAGATGCCTTAGGCACTATGCCATGAGAGCTCCTCATTTCAGACTAGAGTCTGAAATAATGAAATTTTTATTTATTTATTTACTTTTGTATTTAGAAGCATAGAAAATGTGAAAGTGCTTTTTTTAGATTAGACAAATAATACTCTTTGAAGTTATAAAACATAAATGTTCCAAATATGGGCTCCCAGCACTTTCTCCCTGCTCTGATTTGTCTCTCCAGGGAGCTGGAAGAGATGATAAAACATCCTGAGTTTAAGAAGCCAATGAGATCTTCCCATGTGTTTTGGTTATTATGTGCTGCTCTAGCAGAATATACCACAAATGGGTGACTTTAACAAACAGGAGTTTATTCTCTTACAGTTTTGGAGGCTAGAAGTCTGAGTTCAAAGGGTTAAGCTCTAGGAGCTGGGTGAAACCCGCTAAACTTTGGGCTTCAGCTCTGCCTTTTGCTGCCGGTCCACTGAAGCTTGGCACTTTCTTCACTCAGGCAGTAGCTGGCTGCTGAGACTGACAAACCCAAGGTCAACAAGTAAAACAGCACAGTCCTGATATTACTAAACCACATGGCGGGCCATTGATTCAAGTCCATTAAGAGTGCCAAGATCAGCAGACAGCATGGTAAGCTGCTAAATAACCACCTGGCTATGTGCAGGATTCAAGCATGCCAAAAGCTACAGACCATTCCTAAAGCTTCTCCTTATATAGTGGGAGCAGACCACAAACCTGAGGCAGTTACTCAGCTGCTCACAGTAGATTCCACCATGTAGCTGATTACCAGTCTCATCATGAGGAATACTATATCCAGCTGTCCAGCCACTCAAAACCAGGCCCAGCCAAGTTGACATGTAACCTTAACTAGCACACCATGGTTAGGTGACTCAATGTCTTATCTAAGGCTTCAATTATTTCCTTGGAATTGTTTTGGCATGATCTGCATTTGATCATGTTTCAAGTTCAAGAGATTGAATGAGGAATATCATGATATTGGTAGATTCTTAGGAATGGGTGGTGTTTCAACTAAGATGCATTCTAGAATCATCAGAAAATTATTTCAATTGAAATACTAAAGTTTTGATATTTTATAGGAATTGTATTTTTCATTTTCCCTCTGATTGCCAGAAGAGCTAGTTTGGCTCTGCCAAAATACTTTGGTTTGTTTCTTTCATTATTGATTTTCTGAGATCATTTTAGAGGACTTGATCATCAAAAGTGTTAGTGAAATATTTTAAAGTTATATGTGATTGTTTATTAGTAAGAATTAAAGATGAATAGCTAATGCCAATTGGTAATAAGAAACTGCAGGGGTTTTTGTTTTTGTTTTGATTATCCAATTACGTTAGGTGTTAGTGGTGTTTGCCTATGGGCAAAAATATTTGAATTTACTGTTTCAACAGCACTTAAATATATAAAAGCAATTGGCTCTCTGCTGCCCTGCCCCCACCTATGTCCTAAGTGATAAAATGTTAAATTGTCACTTTGCTTCAATTAAAATGGAGGGGTGGTCATTGTAACAGAGCTTTGTGTCCTGGTTGCAGTGTTGTGTGGTAGATGAATGCAAAGTGCTGGTGGGCCCTTACTTTCTTACACTGGGAAACAGATGAACCAGGGGTTGGGAGTTAAGATCATCTAAATATGTATTTCCATTCTTCTCTACCTCCTGTGTCCACATTTGTAGATAAAAGTGTGTGATGCTGTGTACCTGTTAAAATACTCTACTTCTTATAGTAAGGAGATGGAAAAAACCTAAATGTCCCTCAACAGATGAATGGATAACCAAACCATGGTACATTCACACAGTGGAATACTATGCAACATTAAAGAATACTGAAGGAGTTCCGGCAAGATGGGGGACTAAGCAGAAAGACTGCACAGACCCTCTCCAACAAAGAAAAGGGAAACCGATTAACACAGACACATAAGATAATCTTGGACCACTGAGCCTTGAAGGGAAGGATA
>NW_006922267.1:266903-267469 GCF_000298275.1 Orycteropus afer afer | reverse complement strand
AAATAGATAACACATTGGAAGGGCAAAGGAGAAGAATTGATGCGATGGAAGACAGAATTAATGAGATGGAAGACAACTACCTGAATACTTCTTTGGAAAAGGATCAATCAGAAAAAAATTCAAAACAAAATGAAGAAAGCCTAAGGTTCATGTGGGATACCATCAAAAGGAGTAACTTACATGTCATCGGAATTCTAGAACAGGAAGAGAAAAACAAAACTACTGAGAAAATTGTCCAAGATTTGCTGGAGGATAACTTCTCTGAAACGATGAAATATCCATTCAGGAAGTCCACCAAACCCCAAACAGGATAGACCCCAAAGAAAATCACCAAGACATCATCATCATCAAACTCATCAATACCAAAGAAAAAGACAGAATCCTGAAAGCAGCACGGGAAAAACAAAAAGTTACCTACAAAGGACAGCCAGTAAGAAAAAACTCCGATTTCTCATCACAAGCCATGCAAGCAAGACAATGGGATGGTATATATAAAACCCTGAAAGAGAAAAATTTTCAACCAAGAATTATATATCTGGCAAAATTGTCCCTCAAATATGATGGTG
>NW_006922267.1:255858-256640 GCF_000298275.1 Orycteropus afer afer | reverse complement strand
TGCCCTTCAGGTCTGGAATTGAACCCACACCTATGGTTTCCAGCCAAACAAAATACAGGCATATGAGTTAAACATTTACCTCAAGTAGATACACTTCTTGGAGAGAACAATCTTGGAAGAAAGAAGGGCTGCTTGTGCACAGAGAGACAGCTCAGGGGGCAGGAGTGCATGGAAGGATGGGCACAGGGAAGAGGTAACTATGGGGAGGAAGTGGGAGGGGAGCTGTTGTATTGTGGTAAACTGTGGTCAATGACATGAGACTAAGTATATGTGAGATGCTGTATGGAAAGTGAATTTGCTCTGTAAATCTTCACCCAAATCACAATTAAAAAAATGCATTAGTTGTTTTAAAACAGATAAATACAAGCAGACTAATCACCAGAAAAAAGAAAGTGAAAAGGAAAAAAATTTAAAAAAAAGAGAGAAAAAAAATCAGTGGATGACAGGGCAGGGCACCCAGGCTCCGTCTGAGCACACAGACCGTGATGGAGTTCCTGTGGGCCCAGAAGGAAGGTTTGAGTCTGTGGTGGCCACACCTCTGTTCACCAAGCAGGTGTGGGGTATAAGAGTAACAAGAGGAATGTTGTACCTTGTGAATCTTGCAGGTCCTGAGTGTCCTTGGTGTTTCTGGAAAGCAGAACATGTTCTTAAGCCCCAGGAATCTGTGAGAGCACTGTCTCTTTAAATATCCAAAATAGTCAAGCCACTTTTTAAAGCTTCAAAATGGCTGCGCCCTCTGGTCCGGCAAAAGTCCACAGTTTAGCCCATCTTCCTCTTCACCT
>NW_006922267.1:246120-251229 GCF_000298275.1 Orycteropus afer afer | reverse complement strand
CTTCACCCAAATCCTAATAAAAAAAATAAAACAAAAACAAACAAACAAAATAAAAAACCTCTGGGACACAGTGAAAGCAGTACTCAGAGGTGAATTTAAACATTAAATGCACACATCAAAAAAGAAGAGAGAATCAAGACCAACATCTTAACTCAATAACTACAATAATTGAAAAGAGCAACAAAAGAAACCTACAATCTCCAGAAGAAAGAAAATAATAAAGATCACAGCATTAATAAATGAAGCACCAAAAAAAAGATTAAATTAAGAAGACAAGAATCTGTTTCTTCAACAAGATTAATAAAATTGACAAACCACTGGCACATCTAACAAAAGAAAAGAAAGAGAAGATGCAAATAACACAAATAATAAATGAAACAGGCAACATTACAACAGAACCAACTGAAATAAAAAAGATAATAAGAGAATATTATGAAGAATTGTACTCCAACAAATTTGAAAATGTAGCAGATGGACAAATGTCTGGAAACACAACACCTACCTAAACTAACCCAGTCTAAGATAAAATACTTGAAAATATCCTTAACAAAAGAAGTAATTAAACAGATCATTAAAAAAAAAAAAAAAAAACTCCCCCCACACAAAAAAAGTTCTGGCCCAAAATGTTTCACTGGAGAATTCTATCAAACATGCAGAGAAGAGTTAACCCCTATACTCTGCAAACTGTTCCAGAACACAGAAAATGATGGAATACTCCCAAATTCATTCTATGAAGCAAGCATGACCCTGATACCAAAATCAGGCAAAGGTACCACTAAAAAGGGAAACTACAGACCAATATCCTTCATGAATGTACATGCAAAGATCTTCAACAAAATCCTAGCCAAAAGAATCTAACACCATATAACAAAAAATAATATACCATGATCAAATGGGATTCATACCAAGTATGCAAGAATTGTCCAACATCAAAAAAACAATCAATGCAGTCTATCACAAAAATAAAACAAAGGAAAAGAACCACATGATGATATAAATTTATGCAGAACATACATTTGATAAAATACATCCTGTTCTGATTTAAAACTCTTAGCAAATAGGAATAGAAGGAAAATTCCTCAACATAATAAAGGACATATATGCAAAATCAGAAGGCTGGCAGTTCCACTCCTCAGAAGGAAGGTTAGGCAATCTCGTTCCATAGTGATACCCCCTCAGAAACCCAAGTAGGGGTCGCTATGAGCCGGGTCTGACTTGACGGCACATAACAACAACACAAATATGCAAAACTAAGAGCCAATATTATTCTCAATGGAGAAAGACTCAAAGCATTCCACTTGCAAACAGGAACCAGACAAGGATGCCCTCTGTCATCACTTCTATTTAATATTGTATTGGAAGTCCTAGCCAGGGAAATAAGGCAAGAAAGAGAAATAAAAGGCATGCAGATTGGCAAAGAAAAAATAAAGCTATCTCTATTCACAGATAACATGATTCTATACATAGAAAACCTGATAGACTCAGCAAGAAAACTACTGGAACTAATAGAAAGGTTCATCAAAGTGACAGGATACAAAATCAACACACAAAAACTAGTTGGATTCCTCTACATCAACAAAGAGATCTATGAATAAGAAATAAGGAAAACAACACCATTTACAAAAGCTATCAAAAAGAAAAAAATACTGAGGAATAAATCTTACCAGGGTCACAAAAGACCTACACAAATAAAACTACAAAACACTACTGCAAGAGACTACAAGAAACTACATTAATGGAAGAATATATCATGTTCATGGATAGGCTGACTGAATATTGGGAAAATGTAAATACTACCCAAAGCAATCTATACATTCAAAGAAATGCCAATTCAGGTTGCATCAATGTTCTTTAAGGATGTGGAAAAAACAGTCAATAACTTCATGTGGAAAAGAAAGAGGCCACTGATAAGCACAGCACTGCTGAAGAAGAAAAGCAAAGTGGGAGGTCTCACACTCCCCAATCTCAAAGATTACTATACAGCCACAGTAGTCAAAACAGCATGGTATTGGTACAATGAGACAAATAGACCAGTGAAAAGAACTGAGAATCCAAAAATAGACACATCCACCTATGGACAGCTGATCCTTGACAAAGGGCTAAAACCCATTAAATGAGGGAAAGATAATCTCTTTAACAAATGTTGTTGTTGTTGTTGTTATGTGCCATCAAGTCGGACCCAACTCATAGCGACCCCTCCTTGGGTTTCCGAGGCAGTATCACTACTTAAGTAGATTGCCTCATCTTCCTTCCGAGGAGTGGCTGGTGTGCTGGTAAAATTGAATATCCATTTCCAGAAAAATGAAACAAGAGCCATACCACACACCATACACAAAAATGAACTCAACATGGACCAAACACTTACATGTAAAACCCCAAATCATAAAGGTCACCGAAGATAAAATAAGGGGAAAACCTAGGGACAATAATTCATGGTAAGAAAAGACCATCTGGCATAACCTAAAATGCACAAGCAGTGGAAGAGAAACTAGATGACTGGGACCTTTTACAAATTAAATTCTTACGTCCACCAAGAAACTTCTCCAAAAGAGTAAAAAGAGAACTTACAGATTGGGAAAACATATTTAGGTACAACATATCCAACAGAGGACTTATCTCTAAAATTTATAAAAGCTTCACCACTTCAACATCCAATAGAGAAACAATCCATTACAAAAATGGGCAAAGGACATGAACAGAAAGTTCACCAAAGAAGATATACAGGTGGCCAATAAAAACATGAGGAAACACTCATGATCATTAGTCGTTAGAGAGATGCAAATCAAAACAACAATGAGATATTATCTCACACCAGTGATAAAAGCAAAGTTCAACAAGGCAGAAAATAACAAATGCTGGTGTGGGTGTGGAGAGATTGGAGTGCTCACACACTGTTGGTGGGCCTGTAAAATGGTATGGCATTTACTTAAAAAACTGAAAATAGAAATACCATTTGATCCAGCAATTACTCGGTATATACTAGGAATATATCCTAAAGAGGTGAGAGACAGGGCACAAACAGACCTATGCACACCTATGTTCATCACAGCACAATTCACCATAGCAAAGAGATGGAAACAACCTAAATGCCAATCAACAGATGAATGGATAACCATAGTATGGTACATTTACACAATGGAATACTATGCAACATTAAAGAATAATGAAGAATACATGAATCATCTGGCAACATGGATGAATTTAGAGGACAATATGCTAAGTTAAATAAGTCAATTGCAGAAGGATAAGTATTGTATCTCAACATAAATAAAACAAAAATTGTTACAACTGGACCAATAAATAGCATCATGAGAAATGGAGAAAAGACTGTAGTTGTCAAAGACTTCATATTACTTGGTTCTACAATCAACATCAATGGAGGAAATGGTCAAGACATCAAAAAACTTATTGAATTGGGCAAATATGCTGCAAAAGACCTCTTTCAAGTGCTGAAGAGCAAAGATGTCTCCTTGAAGACTAAGGTGAGTCTAACCCAGGCCATGGTATTTTCAATCACAATGTATGCATGTGAGAGCTGGACAATGAATAGGGAAGATCAAAGAAGAGTTGATGCTTTTGAGTTGTGGAGTTGGCGAAGAATAATAAGAGTACCATGGACTGCTAAAGAACTAACAGATCTAATCTAGAAGTGCAGTCAGAATGTTCCTTGGAAGCAAGAATGGCCAGACTTCGTCTCACCTACTTGGTAATTTTGCCAGAAGGGACCATTCTCTGGAGAAAGGTTTCATGCTTGGTAAAGTGGAGGGTGAACAAAAAAGAGGGGAAGGCCCTCACCAAGATGGAATGACACAGTGGCTGCAAGGATGGGCTCAGGTATAGCAGGGATCATGAGGCTGGCACAGGACTAGCCAGTGTTTTGTACTGTTGTATATAAGGTCGCTATGAATCTGAGACAACTCAATGGCAAGTAACAACAACAACACTAGTGATCTTATACAACAATATGGTACTAGTTTTTAATCAGTTTCCCCATCTAAGGAATTGACCACTCATTGCTCCTATACTGCAGGAAGTAGCCTAAGAAGGAGACCAGTGCCTCATTTCCCATGATTGTGAAACCTCAGAAACAGGGGAGACTGTGGAAGGCTGAAGTGGAAGGCCAAAAGGACTCCTTGCTGAAAATTATAGAACTTTAACAGACTAGCAGGCATGATTAAAATAGACATTCATCATAGTAAATAACTCGCTATTTTTCCCTCCCTTTTTCTTTCTTTTAAGTAAATAAAATAGTCAACCCATTTACAGATGATGAGTTCTTTAGATTTGTTATTTTCAAATATATTCTTGTAAGCATAATCCATTCCTACAACTGTTTTTTTGCTGAGAACTGTAGCCTATTAAGCAAGATGACCCTGGGAAGAGGGATGCTGAATCTGGAGTAACAAGGGAAGGAAAGAACAAAGACATTCCTGGCAGTCCAAGAGATCTTCAACCCCCTTCCCATTTTCCTTATATAATCATGTGTTAGAGACAGACATTTTATTAAAATGATTCTCTCTGTCTCCTTGAGTATTGATACTCAATAAATCTTTTGCTTTCCCTCTTCAACCTGTTGTAATAATTGACTCTTTGCTACAGCATTAAGAACCTTGTTTTCCTACAACAAAGTGATTCTAGTTGGAGGTCCTGGATAGAGTGGGAGGCAAAATGTGGAACAAAATTCAAAAACACAAAAATTACCAGAATTACTGGTTGGATAGAGACTGGTAGAATCCCTGAGACTAGGGCCCCAGGCTATCATTTGGGTCTGGAACTGGAGTCAGTTCCATGGATTAGCTTTCAGACAAATAGTGGACAAATACTGTCCTGAGACAGTAAATCTATTGGATCTCTCGCCCACGGTATCTGGTTGTCTGTGAGGGATTATTCTGTGTCTGTCTTCTATTGCTTCTGTAAGGACTGCAGGTATTTTCCATCACTGGTGTCTGTGCAAGATTAGCCTCAGCTGAATCTATCCTTGGTCTAGAGTATACTTCTGTTCACTGACCCCCATCTGATCATCTCAGGTGTTTATATGTTTATCTGTATAGCCTAGTGTTTGGTGTTAATGGCAATGTGGTATTGTAGACACATTGGTTGGTATTAGCA
>NW_006922267.1:244026-245410 GCF_000298275.1 Orycteropus afer afer | reverse complement strand
TATTATTGCTGGGGTGAGATCATATCTCATTGTTGGTTTGAGTTGCATCTCTCTAATGATTAATGATCATGAGCAATTTCTCATGTGTTTGTTGGCTGCCTGTATATCTTCTTTGGTGAAGTGTCTGTTCAAGTCTTTTGTCCATTTGTGAATTGGGTTATTTTTCTTTTTGGTGTTTAGGTGTTGAAGTTTTCTATAGATTTTGGAGACAAGTGCTTTATCAGGTATGTCATAGGCAAATATATTCTGCCAATCTGTAGGTTCTCTTTTTACCCTTTTGATGAAATCTTTTGATTTGCACAAGAAGTTAATTTTTAAAAGGTCCCAGTCATCTAGCTTCTCTTCTATCTCCTGCACAATCTGAGTTATGCTTGACAGTCTATTTATGCTATAAATTAGGGCTCCCAGATTTGCCCCTATTTTATCCTTGATGAATTTTATAGTTTTGGGTTTTACATTTAAGTTTTTGATCCAGCTTGCATATGAACATATCAAAAAATTAGTACTGCCGGACCAAGTGGGATTCATACCAGGTTTAAAAGGGTGGTTCAACATAAGAAAATCAATCAATGAAATTCACCTGCAAAAAGGGCAAGGAGGCCACATGTTCTGACCTCCTCTAATCCCACAAGAGCAAGACAGAATCACCATCAATAACCCAAGGCCTATTCCTGCCAGGCCAGAAATGCTGCCTCCCTCTAGCCCTTTCTCCAACCATTCCTTCCAAAGCACCCAACACCTCTCTCCTGGGTTCTCTAATTCACTGCAGTGGCCACACAGAGCTCACAGATTACAGGGTTTATTAGGAAAGCACCACAGGCTACAATTCAAGTTCAGGAAAAATGCTAAGCCTCTCTCCCAGCCCACCATCCCTCAGCCAACAGTCTCTCACAGTCTCTTTCCCAGCAGTGCTGGTCCCTCGGTGTCTCACTCAGCAATGCTTGTGTCTTGCGTCACTTTCCCAGCAGCACATGTCTCTTTCAGGAGCACTGTCTCTTTCTGCAGCACGTCTTCCTCAACCAGCAGTCAGAGAGAGAGAGAGTTCTGCCTCTAGGTGGCCTCCTTTTGAGCTTGGCAGAGTAGCCAAACCAACCAATCATAACAACAGAATTCTAAGAACCTGAGAGCGAGCCTCCCATAACATTGCATTGTGCCATGCCCAACAGAGATAATCCAGGTAGACATTTACAATCAGGAGCTCCTCAGTTGCTCATTCCACCACTGAGTTTATAATGACTTATGGGTATAAAAGCCATACTAAGTAATTTACTACATTGCACCACCACATAAACAAAACAAAGGAAAAGAACCATATGATTATATCAATCAATGCAGAAAAGGCATTTGATAAAATCCAACATCCATTCCTGTTTAGAACTCTCAG
>NW_006922267.1:239667-243320 GCF_000298275.1 Orycteropus afer afer | reverse complement strand
TTACAAGAGACAACAAAGTCACTACATAAATGGAAGAACCTACCTTGTTCATAGATAGGTAGACTAAACATTGTGAAAATGTCAATACTACCTAAAGCAATCTATACATTTAATGCAATTCTGATCCAGATTTCAACAAAATTTTTTAAGGACATGGAAAAACTAATTACTCAGAATAGCCACACTGGGAGTTTTTCATGGTGACCTCAGGTTCTGAGTGAGTACAATAATCTTACTGGGAAAAAGATCAAGACACTTTGTGAATTTAAGTATAATGTTTTTCTTCAATTTCCTTTTTTGCAGACCACAAAAAAATTTGTATTCTTTGTTCTATAAGTTAATTTTTACTTCAGTCCCATGAAACCATTGTAAGAATTGAGTCTTGCTTCGTTCACATTAATAATAGTGTTATAGATATTAGGACAGTAAGCATGTCACTTTCAACATAAAGTATGTTAAGTAACTCTTCCATTTCTTTCCTCTGTTCTTGACCGTCACTAATGTAACACATTCTAATTGCTTTGAACTCTTTGGGTTGATGGAGAAGGACATACATATTAACTTCTTAGAACTAATGAAGTAAAGAGGGAAATTTTAATGTTGTTGATGAAAGGAAATGAAGATTCTGGGACTCCTTTAGTGGTACATTTTTATTTATATACTATGGCAGAAAAACAAAAGTATACTTCTTGTATTACCTAAGTTTTTTGCTCCTAACAACAAACTATGGCTTCAATTACAGTTGGTAGTGCTTGAATGAACTTTTTATATTTAGTTCTTGGCAACTGGCCAACAATTTTTTTATATTGACATGAAGAAATGATACCTCACTTGGAGAATAACATTCTCCAAGGAGTGTGACTGAAGACTCCCTTAGTATGCAATAAGCCAATAAATCTCAAAAACAAGGTCAGCAGCTTTTTTGTTGTGACAGAAATTTTTGGTTTGCTTTTAACTTTTTTTTGTTTAATGAAACACATTAAAATTTGTAAGAAGTTGCAGATTCCTTAATAAAGCTCTGGCATATATGACTAAAAAAAAAAAAAATCTTTCTTGACTTGGGCTGCCAGTGTCCAGAAGGAGTGGGGAAAAGAGAGAAGCTTTGTCCAAGTAAGCAGAGCCCCAGAACAGATCCAAAGCAGTGGGCTCAGATTCAACTCTTCCATGACCCTTTTAGCACAGAGTGGACCAGGGTACTAAGTTTTTGCAACTTCTCCATCCAAGAAGAAAGTAGTGTCCCTCTATCCATTGGGGTGCCTGTCAGTTTTGAAGCAAGAATTGTCGACTGACAGTAGGACATCATCATCATTAGATGTCTCAGAAGGACACAGATTATCCTGCCTGTGTCTTCATTGCTAAATGAATTATCTGATCTCAAATGCAGAAAACTTCTACCTTTCTATTCTGGGGCTCAATTCTGGTGCCTGTTTTTTTTTTTTTTTCTTCCTTTTTCTTTCTTCCTTTTCTCCCCTGCCTCATCCAATAGGAGGAGCACATTAAACCTCCACCAGGCAACTGGAGCTATTACATTGAACACCTCACCCAGTAGACAGGTAGCACCAATAATTCCTGTGCCACAGAATCAGCAACAGATGGTGGACAACACCTGTTCATCCCAAATCCAAATACTCTTCACAACAAACAGAGACCTGCATGCACATCCCCACCTGTTATTCCACCAACACTGAGAGAGTGGGAAAGCGACCCAGTACAGCTGAGTTAATAATCAAAATAGTACACCTGCTCCACACTTTCAGATAGTGTAAAACATAAAATCAGGATGAAACATCTCAAAACAGAACTAACAATTAAGACAACAATTCCAAAATGTCTAGGAAATTAGAGAAACCTCAAATCAAACAAACAAACAAACAAACAAACAAAACAGGACAGGACAATAGAAATAAAAGCCTAGGCTAAATAATTATCTATCATGGAAGAAGAACAAGCAATAGAACTATCAGAGAAATAATTCAGAAAGCATATATATATATACACACACACACACACACACACACACACCTCCCTGGAAAAATTCAGGAAAATCATTCAAGAACAAAATAACAAGATAAATACACAATAAGAACTTATACAAAAACAGCAATTAGAAATCCAGAAGATGAACACTAAAATTACAGAGATAGATAACACAGTGGAAGGACAAAAGAGTAGATTAGAACTGGCTGTAGAACATATTTTCCAAGTAGAAGACATTTTCCAAGTAGATGACAGCCTGCATGAAGAAAAATCAGAACAAAAAGATTTAAGAGAAATGTAAAGAACATAAGAGTTATATGGGGTGACATGAAAAGAAACAATATATGCCTGATTGGAATCCCAGAACAACAGAAAAAAAAAAAAAAAAAAACCTGAGAAAATTGTCAAAGACTTGCTAACAGATAATTTTCTCCATATCATGAAGGATGAAAAGTTATCCATCCAAGAAATTCAATGAACCCCCTACATGATAGATCCCAAGAAAAGTAACAAAGACATATGATGATCAAACTCTCCAAAATCAAAGACAAAGAAAGGATCTTGGGAGCAGCTTGAGAAAAACAAAATGTCACCTACAATGGACAACCAATATGACTAAGCTCTGATTTCTCAGCAGAAACCACATACACAAGAAGGCAATGGGATGGCATATATAAAACCTCGAAGGAAAAAAACTGCCAACTAAGAATTGTATATCCAGCCAAATTGTCCCTCAAATATGAAGGTGAAATCAAGACATTTACTGACAAACAGAAATTAAGGGAATGTGTGAAAACCAGACCAAACCTACATAAAGAACCCACAAGAGAACAGCAAATTAAAGTCGAGACACTTGACACCACAGTTAGAAACCAAACCAGAAATAGATGCTCAAAATAAGTTTATAAAGTAATATACACAGAGAAATAAGGGAGCCAATCTGCAGATGACACCAGAAACAGAGCAAATAGAGGGAATAAAAATTTTAATTACAAAACTTCCAAATAGAGATGAAGATAGGACACTGTCTTTATAGAACTGACTATTCCAAACTAAGGGAGATAAGAATTTACTTCAGGGTAACCACAAAGAAAATTAGCAATCCTCCTAAGCAAACTCAGAAAGAAGAAAAACACATGGGCTTAGTAAGCACAAAACCAAGAATAATGAAGAAAAGTGAAAAAAAAACTTGATAACAAAATGAACTCAGCACAGAAAAATAGTGGAAACAAGGAATTCACAAACAACACAAAAAACACAAGAGAATGATAGCAATAAATTTATATGTATCACTAGCCACACTCCATGTGAATGGACTAAATGCACCAGTCAAGAGAAAGAGAGTGGCAGATTGGATTAGAAAAAGAAGATCCATTGATATGTTGCCTACAAGAGACCCACCTTAGACACAAAGATAAAATCAAATTAAAAATTAAGGGGTGGGAACAAAATATACCAAACTAATGGCAATCAGAAAAGAGCAGAAGCAGCAATGTTAATTTCTAATAAAATAGACTTCCAGGTGAAAAATAGCATAAGGGACAAAGAAGGATGCTAAAATGATCTATTGACCAAGAAGACATTACCATAATAAATATCTATATACACAATGAAAGTGCTCCAAAATGCATGAAAAAAAAATTAACAAAATTAAATGGAAAAATAGTAGTAGTATT
>NW_006922267.1:238604-239061 GCF_000298275.1 Orycteropus afer afer | reverse complement strand
ATCCAGAAGTAAGGAAATAATAAAGATCAGAGCAGAAATAAATGAAGTAGAAAAGAAACAAACAAACAAATGAAAAAACAGTAGAGAAAGTTAACAAAACAAGAAGCTGGTTCTTCAAAAAAATTTACAAAATTGACAAACAAAGGGCAAATTTAACAAAGGAGAACAAAGAGAAGATTCAAATAACATGAATAATAAACAAAAAGGGCGACAACACAACAGAAGCATGAAATAAAAAAAGATAACAACAGAATATCATGAAAAAATTCTACTTCAACAGATTCGAGACCCTAGAAGATATGGACAGGTTTCTAGGAATTCAAGACATACCTAAACTATTCCAGTTGGACATAGAATACTTGAATAAACCCATAACAAAAGAAGAAATTGAGTAGGTCATAAAAAAAAAAACAAAAGAAAAGAAAAGAAAAACTTCCCTCCCAAAAAAAGTCTTGGC
>NW_006922267.1:237702-238304 GCF_000298275.1 Orycteropus afer afer | reverse complement strand
AAGGATGGTTCAACTTCAGAAAAACAATCATTATACTCCACCACATAAATAACACAAAATAAATCCATATCAATCAACACAGAAAAGGCATTTGATAAAATCCAACACCCATTCCTGTTCAGAACTCTTAGCAAAATAGGGATAGAAGGGAAATTTCTCAACATAATAAACAGTATACGTGCAAAGCCAACAACCAACATTATTTTTAATGGAGAATGACTCAAAGCATTCCCCTTGTGAATGGGAACCAAAAATGCCCTTGATCACCACTTTTATTTAACATTGTATTGGAAGTCCTAACCAGGGCAATAATGCAAGAAAGTAAAATAAAAGACATCCAAATTGGCAAAGAAGATGTAAATCTATATCTATTTGCAGATGACATGAGCCTATACATAGTAAACCTAAGAGACTCAGGAAAAAAAAAAAAAATGGAACTAATAGAAAGGTTCAGCAAAGTGGCAGGATACAAGAACAACATACAAAAATCGATTGTATTCCTCTACATCAGCAAAGAGGTCTCTGAAAAGGAAATGAAGAAATCAATACTATTTACAATAGCTACCAAAAAGATAAACTATCTCAGAATAAATCTTACCAGA
>NW_006922267.1:236099-237171 GCF_000298275.1 Orycteropus afer afer | reverse complement strand
AAAAACAGGGGCAAATCTAGGGGCTCTAATTTATGACATAAATAGACTATCAAGCATAACAAAGAATGCACAGACAGCAGAAGAGAAGCTAGATGACTGGGACTTTTAGATATTAAATTCTTATGTTCATTGAAAGACTCCAAAAGGGTAAAAAGAGAACCTACAGATTGGGGAAAACTATTTGGCTATGACATATCTGATAAGGTACTTTGGACTTATCTCCAAGATTTATAGAAAACTTGAACATCTCACCACCAAAAAGACAAAAAAAAAAAAAAATTAAAAATGGGCAAGGAACATGAACAGATACTTCACTAAAGAAAATATACTGGCAGCCAACAAACTTATGAGGAAATGCTCATGATCATTGGCCATTAGAGAGATGCAAATCAAAACAACTATGAAATATCATCTCACCCCAGCAGTAATAGCAAAGTTCAACAAGACAGAAATTAATAAATGCTGGCCAGTTTGCGGAGAGATTGGAAGTCTCATATACTGCTGGTGGGAGTGCAAAATAGTACAACCGTTGTGGAAAATGGTATGGTGTTTCCTTAAAAAACTGAAAACAGAAATACCATTTGATCCAGCAATTCCATACTAGGAATATATCCTAAAGGGGTAAGAGACAGGACATGAACAGACATATGCACGCCCATGTTCATTGCAGTACAATTCACTATAGCAAAGAATGGAAACCACCTAAATGCACATCAAGAGATGAATGGATAATGAAACTATGGCATATTCACACAATGGAATATCATGCAACATTAAAGAATAATGAAGAATACGTGAATCATCTCACAACATGGATGAATTTGGAGGACATTTTGATGAGTGAAATAAGTCAATTGCAGAGGGACAAATATTGTATGAGCCCATTATTGTAAAAAGTCAAGGAAAGGATTACTTAGGGAAGGAAATTCACTTTGTGGGTTACCAGGGATGAGAGAGAAGGGGAGGGAAAATTTCAGACTAGTTGGGTGTCACATATTCATTTGGTTGAGGGGAGAGACAGTATTGAAAGAATCATTGACCAGTATGATTATATTGGGGTAATGAAGACACT
>NW_006922267.1:229224-235416 GCF_000298275.1 Orycteropus afer afer | reverse complement strand
AGCAAAGAAGAATAAAGAAAATCAAAGGTATCTGGAAACAGTCAAAGGATAAGATGGACAACAATGACCTCAGAGTTCATGACCCCAAGACCAGAAGAACTAGATGGTGCCTGGCTACCAATGCCAACCACTCAGAAAGAGATCAAAACTGGAGATCCTGGATAGAGTGGGAGGAAAAATCAAGAACAAAATTCAAAACCACAAAAATGACCAGAATTATTGGTTGGATAGAATCTGGTGGATCTCCCAAGAGTATGGCCCCAAATTACCCTTTGGGCCTAGAAATGGACTCACGTCCATGGATTAGCTCTCAGCCCAACAGTAGAAATATCTACATGTAGAACACCTACCCCAGGGCAATGTACCCACCTATTGTAGGGAGATGTACTCCTTAGATCCATCAGCCATGAGACATCAGAGGGGCAGCATTCATACAGAGGGAAAGCTGGGCAGACAGGAATGCATAGTTAAGAAGGGCAAGGGAGGGGATAGTCACAGGGACTGGAGGATAGGAGAGTTTGTTATGGTCGAAGTTCATAATCGTGATGTGAAATCAAATTGCATGAACTGTTGAATGTAAAACAAATTTTCTTTGTAAATTCACACCCAAAGCACAGTAAATTTAAAAAAATAAATAAATTTAAATAATCAAGGAAAAACCTTAGCTTTTTTCAAAACCATGCAGCTTGGTCTGGCTCAGGAATCTACCCTAGCCTTCAAGATAGATTACACAAAGAACAAATTAACTCTTCAAACCAATAATCAAAGAAAATTTTGTTTCTTTAATAGCAAGAAACCAAATCTGTGTTTTATATGTTATTTATCATGAAAACTCCTTAAAAAATTTAACTATTGAACTTCAGCCAAACATATAAAACTTTGACTATGTCAGATAAATTATTTTTTAAAAAATATTTTAAACATTGTCTCTGTTGCACATCTCTTTAAAAAAAAAAACAAACAAACAAAAAAAACACCTCACTGCCATCAAGTTGGTTCCAACTCATAGCAACCCCTCCTTGGGTTTCTGAGGCAATATCTCTATGGAAGTAGATTGCCCAGTCTTCCTTCCAAGGAGTGGCTGGTGGGTTTGAACCACCAGCCTTCTGATTAGTAGTCAAATGCCTTAGGCACAATGCCACCAGAGCTCCCAAGTCAGTTTAAATAATAGGCTTAAAAGGTGTCTGCCTGTGTTTTTCCTTATGATTTTTTTTCCTGTTATGTTGATAAGCAGAAGCATTACATTCTGAAAACATCACAACGCAAAACGAGGCAGCATACACACATACACAAATAGTTACATAATTTTAACTGTTTCAGTTAGGTTGACCGATGTTAAAATTATTATAGATCTGCCTTGGATTGCAGTCCAAGAAACTTTCTTCCAAATATGGACAAGTAACCTTTGCTCAAAACCTGGGACAAGTAATCCTTGCCTTAAAAGTGGACACAGGCTTTCTAAAGAATCTCTTGGTAATTGCACAACAATGTCCACTGTATAAAGCAGCAATGGGGCCAGGAAACTTTACATGTGTAAGCCACTGGAGTAATTGAGAGAGGTCCAGCCTGAACTTTAAACATAACATTCCCCCTCTTACCAAGCAACAACACATGTTTCAAAGTTTCTGCAAAACAGACAGGGCATTGCCGTTCCCCTTGCAAATTTCATGTAAGATTTGGTGATTACACACAATATGGGCACACAAAAAGATAAGATGGGAACACTTGGCAACAGTGACTTGTTGTACTAGCTTTCTCAGAATTTCAGCCAAAGACCGAGATGTACAATATCAACCCTCACCAACATGCACAAACCTAGGTTAACAGAACCGGTGTACAGCGTCAAACATCTGCAAGAAAGCAACCAAAGTGTTTGCAAACAGAACCAAAATTCTCCTTAACCTTTAGTTGACACCAAACTTTAAACACATTTTCCAGGGGACAGAACTGAAACCAATGGGAACTTATTTTCTCAAAGTGATCACTAAAATTCAATTTAAAATATAAACTCCAAATAAGTGTCCTGATAGGGGGAAATTCCAGGCTCATTTATCAAGGATGTTAAGAATTAGGTTGAGATTATTCTGAGATTCTGATTTACTGCATGATGAACTGCAAAGAGGCCATTTATTTTTGCAGACTGTTCTTAATGAGACTATGCCAAGCAGATAGGTATAAGCAAGTGGCACAGCTACAGTGCTTGTGAATATATCAGGCAAGAGTCTCATAAGGGAACTCTACATTGTCTCCAGATATAACAATTACCAAATTCAAGGATGTTTGAGTTTGCTCAAAGATTAGGATTCTTGGGCTAAGTAAAATCCTGGTGGTAAGAACTATGGAGTGTAGATATGTATTGCTTAAACCATGTGTGCCTAAGTGTTGCAGAGACATTGTCTTGAGACTGAATGGCAGCTTGTGTTTCTAGCCTTTCCTCTGAACAGGCTTATCCTGATGCAAGAGTCTTTAACTGTCTTTCACAGTTGGGAGCCACCCCAGCATCTTTTACTGGTTGTCCTGTGCCCTTTGTATTTGTGACTTATAGAACACAAGATTCCACAGACTCAAAAACTTCTAGGCAGAATTTTATATTGTTGCCACCAGCAGATAAAACCTCTTGCAAGAGACAGAATCACAGCTCCATATCACTGCCACCAAAGGGGGAGAAACACAACTTTTCGAGAGACAAAGGGGAAAGAGTGAGAGAGATAGGGAGAAAGAGAAAGAGAGAGAAGAAGAAGAATAAGGAGGAGGAGAAGGAGGAGGAGGAAAGGAAGAGAGGAGGAGGAGGGGAGAAAAAGGAGGAGGAAGAGGATGAGGAGGAGAGGATGAAGAGGAGGAGGAGAAGAAGAATAATAAGAAGGAGAAGGATATGGAGAAGGAGAAGAAAATGGCAAAGAAAAACTTCTTAGGCCAGAGTTCAACATTTCTCTTGAAATTTATAAATCTGCAGACACAACCAAACACTCCCAGAGGTGCTAAAACACAATCTCCATACACATGCAGTAGCTGCATCCTAGAATCTAAATTCCATTTCTAGAGGCACTCCATCTTTTATGCCAAGGAACTTGGAAGACAGCTACCTGGCCAACCAAAGAAAGGTGATAGAAGAGAACAAAGAAATTATCAAACAATCTCATTAACATCACATGCAATAAATTTTTGCTGAAAACAATTCAAAAATGGTCTTAGCAGTACATAGGGAACTGTCAGATACAAAAATAAGAATAGAAGGTAAATTCCTGAACATAATTAAGAGAATACGCACACACACATACACACACACACACAATGGCCAACATTATTCTGCATAGAGAGAGACAAAATACTGGTCTTGTGAAGAGGAAACAAACAAGGATGCCTGTTATCACTGTTATTCAATATTGCATTAAAAGACTTAGCTACAATAATAAGAAAGGGGGACAAAAGACATCCAAATTGCCAAAAAAAAAAAAAGAAGTAAAACAATCTCTATTTGCAGATGACATAATTGTGTACATAGAATATCCCAGAGACTCAACAACAACAACAACAAATTATTAGAACTTATAGAAGGATTCAACAAATTAGCAGGGTACAAGATCAACATAAACAATCAATCAGGTCCTCTACACCAATAAAGAGAACTCTGAACAAGATAAGGAAAACTATCAATTAAAAGAGCTACCCAATGATGAAGTAGTTAGGAATAAAAGAAACCAAAAGATACTTACAAAATGGAAAAACATGCCTCATTCATGGATTGGAAGACTCAACTTTCTGAAAATGTTAATACTACTCAAAGCAATCTTCAGATATAATGCATTACCTATTCAAATTCCACTATCATTCTTTAAAGAGATGGAAAAACTAATTACCAACTTTATATGGAAAGGAAAGAAACTCTGGATAAGCAAAGAACTACCAAAGAAGAGGAACAAAGTAGGAGCCTTCACACTCTGTGATCTCAAAACCCTTTGAACAGCTATACTAGTCAAAATAGCATTCATACAATGACAAACATATAGACCAATGGAACTGTTTTGGTTACCTAGTGCTGCTCTGATAGGATTATACCACAAATTGGATGGTTTGAACAAACGAGTTTATTCTCTTACAATTTTGGAGGCTAGAAATCTGAGTTTAAAGTGCTGGGGTCTAGGGGCTGGATGAAAGCCCCTTGACCTTGGGCTTCATCTCTGTCTCTTGCTTCTGGCCCACTGAAGCTGGAGGATTTCTTCACTCAGGCAGCTATTGTCTGCTGAAGCTGAAAAACTCAAAGTCGACAAGTAAAAATGCACAGCCTTGATGTTACCAAACCACATGGCAAGCCATTAATTCAAGTCCACTGAAAGTCCCAAGATCAGCAGAGGATGGCAGGCTACTAAATGAACACTTGGCTACATGCAGTTCAAGCATGCTGAAAAGCTAGAGACCTTCCTCAAAGCTGCTTCTTATATACTGGAAGCAGACCATATTCATAAAGCAGCTAATCAGCTGCTCCAGTAGATTCCACCATGGAACTGATTGCCAGTCTCACCATGGGGGATATCTATATCCAGCTGCCCAGTCACTTAACATGGCCCAGCCAAATTGACAACAACCTTAACTACCACAGGAACATAATTGAGAACCCAAAAGTAAATTCACCAATCCGTGGACAGCTGATCATTGATAAAGGGCCCAAACCCACTAAATGGGGAAGAAATAATCTCCTTAACAAATGGTGCTAGCAAAAGTGGATATCCATCTGTGGAAAAAATGAAATAGGGTCCATATCCCTCAAAATATACTGAAACTAACTGAAGTTAGATCAAAGACCTAAGTGTAAAGCCTACAACTATACAGATCACAAACAAAAAATAGGGACAATCTTAGGGGCCCTAATACATGGCATAACTACAATATCAAATATAACTAAAAATGCAAAAACAGCAGAAATTGAATTAGATGACTGAGACCTCCTAAAAATCAAGCATTTATGCACATCAAAAGAATTCACCAAAAGAGTAAAAAGAGAACCTACAGACTGGAAAAAAAATTGGTTACAAACTTCAACAACAAAAAGAGAAAAATCCCATTAATCAATGCACATGGGGCATGAACAGCCACTGCACCAAAGAGACAATCAGATGGTCAACAAACTCATGAAGAAATGCTTGGATCTTTAGATATTGTTGGTGTTGTTAGTTGTCTTCAAGTCAGTTCTGACTAATAGTGACCCTATGTACAACAGAATGAAACACTGCCCAGTCCTGTGCCATCCTCACATTCCTTGCTACGCTTGAGCCCATCGTTGCAGTCACTGTGTCAATCCATCTCACAGATTTCTTCTCCCTTTATGCTGACCCTTTGCTTTACCAAGCATGATATCCTTCAGGGACTGGTCCTTTCTAACAACATGACCAAAGTAGGTGAGGTGAAGTCTGGACATTCATTCACTTTGTAATTTTTCAAAGAGAGATTTGTTTCTTCTTCTGGCAGTCCATCGCATTTTCAATATTGGTCTCCAGTATTCAAATATATCAATTCTTCAGTCTTCCTTATTCATCGTCCAGCTTTCACATGCATATGAGGCTATTGAAAATACCATGACTTGGGGTAAGGCTCACCTTCTTCTTCAAAGTGACATTTTTGCTCTTCAACACTGTAAAGGGGTCTTTTTCATCAGTTTGTCTCAGTGCAGTACAATGTGTGATTTTTTGACTGTTGCTCCCATGGGCATTGTTTGTTGATCCAACTAAAATGAAATTCCTGACAACTTCAATCTTTTCTCCATTTATTGTGATGTTGCTAATTGGTTCACTTGTGGGGATTTTTGTTTTCTTGACTTTGATGTGTAATCTACACTGAAGGCATAAAGGATTAATCTTTAATCTTCATTAGTAAATGCTTCAGGTCATCTTCACTTTCAACGAGCATGGGTATCTGGATATTGCAGATGGTTAATGAGTCTTCCTCCCATCCTTACGTTGTGTTCTTCCTCATATAGTCCTGCTTCTTGGATTATTTGCTCAGTATAGAGATTGAATAAGTATGGTGAAAGGACACAACCTTGATGCACAAATTTCCTAATTTTAAACCATGCCATTCTGTTCAAATAACTGCCTCTTGGTCTATGTGCAGGTTCCTCATGAGCACAATTAAGTATTCTGGAATTCCCATTCTTTGCAATGTTATCCGTAATTTGTTATGATCCATACAGTCTAATGC
>NW_006922267.1:226245-227998 GCF_000298275.1 Orycteropus afer afer | reverse complement strand
TTAGTCAAAACACCTCAGTTGGTATTTCATCAATTCCTGGAGCCTTGATTTTCACCAATTTCTTCAGTGCAGGTTGGGTTTCTGCTGAAGGGGCAGGGATCGTGCATCTTCTGACCTCCACTAATCCCACACGAGGAAGACAGAATCACTATCAGTAGCCCAAGGCCTATCTCTGCAAGGGCAGGTATGCTGCCTCCCTCCAGCCCTTTCACCAACCCTTCCTCTTGCAGCACCCACCACCTCTCTGTTGTGTTTGATAACTTGCTGCAGTGGCCACACAGAACTCACAGATTATGGGGTTTATTAGGGAAGCAACAAGTTACAATTCAAGTTCAAGAATGTGCTCAGTCACTTCCAGCCCACTGTCTCTCAGCCAACAGTCTCTCTCAGTCTCTCTCCTAGCAGTGAGTGTCTCTCAGTGTCTCTCTCAGCAATGCATGTCTCTCACATCCCTCTCTCAGCAGTGTGTGTCTCTCATGTCCCTCAGCCAGCAGTGTCTTGTGCCTTTAGTAGGGCTCCTTTTGAGCCTGGCAGAGTGGCCAAACTAACTAATACCAACATCAGAATTCTAAACACCTAAGAGAAAGCAAACTTCCCAGAATATTGTTTCATGCCACTCTCAACAGAAGTATCCCAGGTGGATAACTTTAACAATCAGGAGCTACGCAGTTGCTCATGGCAAATTCTACCATGGAGTTTACAAAGACTTATGGCTAGAAAAGGCACACTATGTAATATACTACAACACAGCTTCTTCCTTCAATAGCATTGGTTCTTGATCTTATGCTACCTCCTGAAATAGTTGATCATTGACAAATTCTTTTTGGTACAGTGATTCTGTGTATTCCTTCCATCTTCTTTTAATGCTTCCTGTATTGTTTAATATTTTGCCCATAGCATCCTTCAATATTGCAGCTTGAGGCTTGAATGTTTTCTTCATTCTTTCAGCTTGAGAAATGCAGAATGCGTTATTCTCTTTTGGTTTTCTAACCCCTGGGCTTTGCCCATTTCATTTACTTTGTCTTCTCAAGCTCCTCTTTGAAATCTTCTGTTCAGCTCTTTCATGTCATCATTGCTTCCATTCTCTTTAGCTACTCTGTGTTCAAGAACAAGTTACAGAGTCTTTTCTGCCATCCACTTTGTTCTTTTCTTCCTTATATGTATTTTTAATGACCTTTTGCTTTCTTCATGTATGATGTTTTTGATGTCATCTCACAATTCATCTGGTCTTTGGTTATTAGTGTTCGGTGAATCAAATCTATCCTTCTTATAGTCTCTAAATTCAGGTAGTATATAATAAAGGTCTTGTCTTGGCTCTTACGGACTTATTTTCATTTTCTTCAGCTTCACATTCAACTTGCATATGAGTAATTGATGGTCTGTTCCACAGTTGGTGTCTGGCCTTGTTTTGGTGAAGATATTGAATTTTTCCATTGACTTTTCCCACAGATATAGTTGATTTGATGCCTGTGTATTCCATCTGGTGAGGTTCAAGTGTATAGTCATGATTTATGTTGCTGAGAAAAGGCACTTGCTATTAATAAGTCTTGCAATATTCTATCATACAGCATTGTATCAGACAATGTTTAAGTGCTATTCATAAAGTTTTCTAATACTCCGTCAGACAATGTTTCACTGCTATTCATAAGGTAATAGCAAATTTCATAAAAACATAAAATGTAAAAAGCTGCCAAGGGTTTGGAGAGGCTGGAAACCTCATACACGATCGATGGGACTGTAAAATGTTGTAGTC
>NW_006922267.1:222326-226065 GCF_000298275.1 Orycteropus afer afer | reverse complement strand
ACAATAAGAAAAAGCTGCAAACAACCTAAGTGCCCATAATAGGATGAATGAATAAAGAAACTATAGTACTTACACACTGGAAAGAACAGGGAACAAGGACAAATGGAGATGGGAAAAATAGAAAGGAAACTATTATTCTCTGAAGACTGCAATCAATATTACAAACAAAATGTGTATAAATTGTTGAATGGAAACCCAATTTGCTCTAAACTTTCACCCATATTACAATAAAAGTTAAAACTAATAATAAATTTGTTCTTACAAAAACCTAGCTGATTTGCTGCAATGCCAGTCAAACTTGTCAGTATTCACAACTGATAAAGGGAGGAAGTATTTGGGCTTCATTGTTGAAACCAACATAATTATTATGCAATCAAATAGGGATTTTGACCAGAAGTTATAAATCCCAATTTCAGTTCTTTTAAATCAGGAATTTCCTATATACTTAATTTGATAAGAGGATTGAAGGAGAGGAAGATATCAAGTTCATCAATAAAGACACAGGATTACTTTTTCTTCAACAAATACAGAAAAGAATTGTTGCTGCTGCTATTGCTGCAACAAATAAGCATGCATGTTTAAATATTGAGGTTTGTGGGGGCAATAAAAAATGGTTTCCCTGAATAAACTTTTGGCTTCTTTTGGATGATGTTATGTCTAGGTCCTTATGCTAATAGCCTTCCTTGAATTTACACACATCACTTCCCTACTACCATCAGACTTCACTCTTACAGTAGCCAAATGTACAACTGCCCCTACCTCTGGAATGCTCTAACTGCAAGCAATTGTCTTAGTTATGCTTTCCATGTGTTCTTGAGATCAAGCCAAAGCAAGTTGAGATGTAGCCAAAAATGCCAGATATTGCTGTATGTTACTTTCTGATCTCTAGGGAAAGCATTGTTTTTCAGTGGAACTCAAAATTATTTCTTATGAAAAATATTCCTGAAAAGTTGATTGAAAAAAAGAGAAGTGAAAATCTAACATATCTTTGGAAATAAGAGATTATAGAACACAGTGCTTCTGTGGTTCAGAAATGCCTATGTGGGCAGAGATAACTGATGAGGTCATGCAAGGAGTATATAGATTCCGTGTTATTGTGGTTCTATTTTCTCTCAACTCACACACCCATGCCAGCTTCCATGTTCTGCTTGAACATGTCTACCAGTTGGAGTTTATATTTTCCAGAGTTTGCCTGCATTACATATAGCTTACCATAATCTTTTACTCCACTTGTCTTATTCCCTTTCTATATAATATGAACTCTTAGGGGCTAATTATTGCTTTTTTTCTGTTGATTACTATGCTATAAGAATCAAAGCAACCACATCTGTAGAAAAGAGGATGGAAAAGCTTAATATTATCAGTCAGAACAAGTCCAGGGGCTGACTGTAGAATAGATCATCAATTGGTCTTATGAGTTGAAGCTGAAGAAAATTAAACAAGTCCACAAGAAACAAAATATGACCTTGAGTATATCCCACTTGAAATTAGAGACCATCCAAAGAACAGATTTGATGCATTTGAATACTGGTAACTGAAAAACAGATGACTTGACGTGTGGATAAAGAATATTGATTGTACTATAGAGGAACGAACAAATCTGTCTTGGAAAAAGTACAGCCAGAATGCTCTTTAGAAGTGAAAATGGCAAGACCTCATATTTCTTACTTTGGTCATGTTGTTAGAAGGTATCAGCCACTGGAGAAGGTTATCATACTATGTGAAATATACGGTCAGCAAAAAAAGAAGTCCCTTAATGAAATGGACTGACATAGTGGCTGTGATGATTGTGAGGATGGCATAGGACTGGGCAGTGCTTTGTTCTGTTGTACATAGAACTGTTATGAGTCAGAACTGCCTGGGTGGCACCTAACATCAACAACACTATGTCATAAGAAGTCCTTATGATATGAATCTTCATAACGTAGGACATGAATAACTGTTCACTGAAATGATTTGCATGTTTCTCATACTTTTATGGTAAAGTATGAAGAAAATAGGAAAGGCAGTAATGATATAGAAGTTGTCGGAGGACCAACAGCCTCAGGAACAATGGCATAAAAGTAATGGGTTTCTAGAGTGGGCTTAGCTGTTGTTGTTTTTACGTGCTGTGGAGTCATCTCTGATTCATAGTGACCCCTTCTTGGGTTTAGTATGGGAGATTAGAGAAAATGGTCAAAAAGATGGGGAAAAAACAGAAATCAAAATAAGAGTCTGGGGCCAACAGGAATTCCATCCCAGTCTGTGTGCTCTGAGGGAGCCTGGGTGCCCTGCACCATCCCCCTGAGATTTGTTTTTGTTTGATTGTTTTTATTCTCTTTTTTTCCATCCCCTTTTAGTTTTATTCTTTCTTTTTCCCTTTCCAGTTTCTAGTTTTGGGCTTTTCTCCTCTCCTCTTTTTCCTGGTTCCCCTATTTTTCTTTCTTATGGTTCATCCCATCCCTTGTTTTTCTTTATGTATTTTCCCCATTTTTTCCTCATTATTCTCTTACTCTAGCTTGATTCTTTTATTCACCCCAACCCAGATATAGTTTTGTTTTTCTTTTTCTGTTTCTATATCTTGTGTCTTTTAAATGTATTCCTTTAAATATTTCATCTCATTTATTGCCTTTCCTCTTTTTTCCTTTTCTTTTCTTTCTCTTTTTGGTGGTTTTTCCTGTGTTATTTATGTGGTTTGTGTTTTTTGTCCTTGATGTCACTTTTTTGGTGGTTTCATTGATTGTTGATTTCTGTATGGATGGGAGACAGTAACTGTGCCCATACAACCCAACCATACCCACACCTTTTCAGCATCACCTACTGAGTGACGGCACCAACTGGCCAGTGAAACACAGCAACCAATATGAGCCTCACTCACCCTTAACTTCTCTTCACAAATAGCTAACAGAGATCTGTGCACCCACTCTCATTCTCCATCATACCCACCAGGAGACAGGTGGTGAGTGCATAAGTGTTGCCAACTAGAGAATAGAGGAGCACAGTACCCTGCTTACTCATATACATCCAAAAAAAAAAAAAAAGGAAATGAAAACCTTGGGCAAATCACTTCAACACATAATAGCCAATTAAATATAAATACAAAAATGTCACAATGTCTCAGAGAAAACAGACCTTCACTTTCCACACAAAGAAGCAAGAAAAGCAGAAGAAACAAAGGACCAGGATACAGTCCCAGAACATATCCCTGAGGAAGAAGGAGCAGTGGAACTCCCTGATAAGGAATTGAAAAGAAAGATACTTAGGTACCTTCAATGCATTGAGAGACAGATCAAGGAAAACACTGACAAAATTAAGGAAAACACTGACAAAATTAAGGAAAACACAGACAAAACTGTAGAATAATTTTGGAAGAAAATACAATAACAAAATGACAAAATAAATGAAAAATTAGAAATGATATACAATCTATAGATAGAAATACTGAAGATTAATACTAAATTTTCAGAAATAGATAACACATTGAGAGGGCAAAGGACTAGAATCAAATCAATGGGAGACAGAATTATTGAGATTGAAGAAAAATACCTGAATACTTCTCTGGAAAGGGATCAATCAGAAAAAAGATCAAAACAAAATGAAGAAACACTAAGTTTCATGTGGGATACTGTCAAGAAGAATAACCTCCATGTAATTGAAATTCCAGAACAAGAAGAGACAAATAAAACCACAGACGAATTGTCAAAGAGTTGTTGGAAGAGTATTTCCATGAGATGATGAAAGATGAGAATATATCCATTCA
>NW_006922267.1:216718-220890 GCF_000298275.1 Orycteropus afer afer | reverse complement strand
ATGGAACATTCTCCAGGATAGACCATATGTTAGACTACAAAACAACCCTTAATAAATTTAAAAACATTGAAATATTGCAAAGCATCTTCTCAGATCATACTATAAAATGAGAAATCAATGCAGGAAGACTAAAGGAAAAGGAACAAAGACATGGAAACAGAACAATGCCCTTCTCAAAAATGACTGGGTTATAGAAGAAATAAATGAACTTAAAATATTCCTTGAATCAAACGAGAATGAAAACACAATATACCAAAATCTTTGGGACACAGCAAAAGCAGTGATCAGGGGGCACTTTACAATAATAATTACTCACATCAAAAAAGAAGGAAGACCCAAATTATCACCTTAAACCAACATCTCCAACAAAAAAAAAAAATCCTACAGTCACCAGAAGTAAAGAAATAATGAAGATTCGAGCATTAATAAATGAAACAGAAAATATCAAGACAACAGAAAAAAAAATAAACAAGACCAGAAGCTGGTTTTTTGAAAAGACTAATAAAATTGACAAACCACTGGGAAATTTAACAAAGGAAAAGAGGGAGATAATACTGATAACACGAGTAAGAAACTAACTGGGTGACTTCACAACAGAACCAACTGAAATAAAAAGAATAACATCAGGGTACTATGAAGAACTGTACTCCAACAAATTTGAAAATGTAGAAGAAATGGACAAATTTCTAGAAGCATACTACTTAACTAAACTAATACAGAATGAGGTGGAAAATTTGAACAGGCCCATAACAAAAGAAGAAATTGAACAAGTCATAAAAAATTACTAACAATGCAAAAGCCCTGGCCCAGACGGTTTCACTGGAGAATTCTACCAAACCTTCAGAAAAGAACTGACACCAATCCTATTTAAACTATCCCAGAATGTAGAAAAGGATGGAATCCTCCCAAATTCATCTTATGAAGCAAGCATAACCTTGATACCAAAACCAGGCAAAGACATCACTAAAAAATGAAACTATAGACAAATATCCCTCATGAATATAGATGCAAAAATATTCAACAAAATTCTAGCCAATGGACTCCAACAACATATAAAAATAATAATACATTATGACAAAGTAGGGTTCCTACTAGTTATGCAGAATGGTTCAACCTTAGAAAAACAATCAAAGTCATCTGTCACATAAATGAAACAAAGGTAAAGAACCATATGATCATATCAGTCCATGCAGAAAAGGCATTTGATAAAATTCAACACCCATTCCTGATATAAACTCACAGCAAAATAGGAATAGAAGGGACATTCCTAAATATAATGAAGGGCATGTATGCAAAATAACAGCCAACATTACTCTCAATGGAGAGAGACTGAAACCCTTGTGAACAGAACCAGACAAGGATGCCCTCTATCACCAATTCTATTTAACATTGTATCGGAAGTCCTAGCCAGGGCAACAAGGAAGGAAAGAAATCAAAGACATACAAATTGGTAAGGAAGAAGTAAATATATCCCTATTTGCTGATGGTATGATACCATACATAGAAAACCCAAGAGACTGAACAAGAAAATTACTGGAACTAATTGAGAGATTTAGTTTATTGGCAGGAGAGAATATCAACATACACAAATCAGTTGGATTACTCTAGAATAGCAAAGAGATTGCTGAAAGGGAAATAAGGAAACCTATACCATTTACAATAACAAAAGGAAAAAAGAAATTCACTGCCATCGACTTGATTCTGACTCATAGTGACCCCTTCTTGGGTTTCCAAGGCAGTATCTCTACGGAAGTAGATAACCCAGTCTTCCTTCGACCATCTACGATAGCTACCAAAAAAATAAAAGACTTGGGAATAAATCTTACCAGAGACACAAAAAACGTGTACAAAGAAAACTACAAAACCCTTCTACAAGAAACAATAGGAGATCTACATAAATGGAAGAACATTCTAGGCTCATGGGTCGGAAGATTAAACACTGTGAAAATGTCAATACTAACCAAAACAATCTATACATTCAATGCAATCCTGATCCAGATCCCATCAACATTCTTTAAAGATATGGAAAAATCAGTCACTAATTTTATATAGAAAGGAAGATAAACAAAGCACTACTGAAGAAGAAAAACAAAGTAGGAAGTCTCACACTCCTAGATCTCAAAACCGACTATACGGCCACAGTAGTCAAAATCGCCTGGTATTGGTACAAAAACAGACACATAGACCAGTGGAAAAGAACTGAGAACCCAGAAATAGCTCCATTGATCTATGGTCAGTTGATTTTTGACAAAGGCCTGAAATGCATTAAAAGGGGAAGAGATTGTCTCTTTAACAAATGATGCTAGCAAAACTGCATATTCATTAGCGGAAAAATGAAACGATGCATTCCTCACACCATGCATAAAAATGAACCCCTGATGGATCAAAGACTTAAATATGAAACTTAAAATTATAAAGTTCCTCAAAGAAAAAGTAGGTGCAAGTTTTGGAGCCCTAATTTATGGCATAAATAGACTGTCAAGCATAACCTAAAATGCACAAATACCAGATGAATGGGGCCTTCTAAAAATTAAATTTTTATGTGCTTCAGAAGAATTCTCCAAACGAGTAAAAAGAGAAGGTACATACAGATTGGGAAAAAATATTCCACAATGACATTTCTGACAAGGGACTTAGCTCTAAAATTTATACAAATTCCAACACCCCAAAAACAAAAAGAAAAATAACCTAATTTAAAAATGGGCAGAACACATGAATAGACACTTCACCAAAGAAGATGTTCAGGCAGCCAACACAGGAAGAAATGTTCTCAGTCATTGTTGTTGTTGTTGTTATTTGCCGTCAAGTCGGTCCTGACTCATAGCAACCCCTCCTTGGGTTTCCGAGGCAGTATCACTATGGAAGTAGAATTGCCCAACTTCCTTGTTGTTATGTGCCCTCGAGTTGTCTCTGATGCATAGCGACCCCTCCTTGGGTTTCTGAGGTGGTATCTCTATGGAAGTAGATTGTGCAATCTTCCTTCTGAGGACTGGCTAGTGAGTTTGAGCCATCAGCCTTTGGGTTAGCAGTCAAGTGCCTTAGGCCATTAGCCATTAGAAAGATATGAATCAAAACAACGAGGTGCCATCTTGCCTCTGCACTAACATCAAGGTTCAACAAGAGAGAAAATAACAAATGCTGGCAAGGATGTGAAGAGATTGGGACTCTCATTAACTGCTGGTGGGACTGTAAAAGCTGATACAACCACAGTGCAAAACAGTATGGTGATTATTAAAAAGTTGAAATTAGAAATACCATTTGATCCAACAATCCCATTACTAGGTATATATCCTAAAGAAGTGAGAGCTAAGACAAAAACAGATATGTGCACACCCATGTTCATCACAGCACTATTTACAATAGCAAAAAGATGGAAACAACCTAGGTGCCCAGCAACAGAAGAATGGATAAGCAAACTGTGGTACATAATGGAATATTTTGCAATATTAAAGAATTATGTAGGAGCTCTGGTGACATAGTTACTAAGGCATTTGACTGCTAACCATAAGGCTGACAGTTCAAAGCCACTAGCCACTCCTCAGAAGGAAGATGGGGCAATCTACTTCCGTGGTGATACTGCTTCAGAAACCCAGGGAGGTGTAGGTATGTGTTGGATCTGACTTGATGGCAATGAGTGAGTAAAGAATTTTGTAGAATCAACAAAACACCATATCATGTGGATGAACTTGGAGAACATTATCCTGAGTGAAATAAGTCAATCACAGAAGGATATTATTGTAAAACGTCAAGGAAAAGTTAATATATGGAAGGAAACTTTCTTTGTTGGTTACTATGGGTGGGAGGGGAGGGGAAGGAACCCTGCTGGATAGGTAGAGACAAGTACTGATTTGGGTGAAGGGAAGGACAATGTACCAAATGTGAGTGATCAACACAATGGAATTGAGGAAGAAGGCATAGAAAGGTACACGAGAAGTATAAACAACAAAGTATAAACAACAAACTTTTGCACATACAGTATTGGGTTGTCAGAGATGGCAAGCATTGATCTATGGGGTGCATAGATGGGTGGATAGGCTGAATGATCAGGTATGTCTAGGCAGGAGGTAGTGTGCCTATGCCTACGTATAGGGTTAGCAGACAATATTTCTACATGTGTGTTTGTATGTTCTGTAAGAATGTCCAGGTATATAGTAGAGGTGACAAGGGACAAG
>NW_006922267.1:214224-215993 GCF_000298275.1 Orycteropus afer afer | reverse complement strand
CCAGCCCTAACCCAGTCTCCTCCCCTCCCTGCCCAGTAACCCTCCCCCTGTGTCCCTCATAGTTATGCACTCCTGTTCATTCTGCATTTCCCCAGTGTGAATGTTGCTCCTCTGGTGCCTGTGGTCTATTGCTCTAAGGGATGTATTTCCATAGAATATGTGGGTGTGTCATCCTGGGTGGAGTGGTCTACATGTACATCTTGTTAACTATTGGGCTGAGACCCAGTCCCTGGGAGTGAGTTTGATTCCAGGTGAAGAATGTATTCCAGGGCCATAGTATTGGGGGTCTCATTAGAATCCATCTGACCAGTAATTCTGGTCATTATTGAGTTTTTTGATTTTGTTCCATGTTTTTCCTCCCACTCTATCCAGGATCTCCAGATTTGATCCTTTCCTGAGTGGTTGGCATTGGTAGTGAGGCACCATCTAGTTCTTCTGGTCTCAAGCACCACCATGTCCTAGGGCTGAGTGCTTCCAGATGCTCTTGTTTTTTTACACCCTTCTTCGCTTCTGATGCTAGTGCATTCATTCTCACCTTTCTTATCTTCATTGTTTCTCCCCATTAACATAAACTCACAGCTCTCTAAGTTTCCTCTAATCTTTTGAGTTGCTTTTGTCACTTTGATCTCATATAGGAAGTTCTTAAAAGCATAATGTTCAAGTCTAAACTTTTTTTTCCCAAATTATGTTAAACTATTGTTTATTTTTTAAGAAGATTTCATGTGATATTTTTGGTTTAAGTTTTAAATATTATCTCAGAGCAATAGTTTCAGTAGTTCCCCTAGCCTCCATTGTTCAAGAAAGTCTGGAGTCCATGTGAATTTAAAATTCTGTTCTGCATTTTCCTCCTTTGCATCAGGATTATTCCACAGAATCTTTGATCAAACTGTTCAGTAATGTAGCCAGCAATACCCAATTCTTCTGGACTCATGTCAAAACAGGTAGTTGTTCATAGAGGCAAAGCGTCATGCATTCCATTTCCTCCTCCTATACCTGACTCTCCTTCTTCCACTGTTGCTCTGAGTGAATAGAGACCCATTGTTGTGTCATTTATAACCATTTGTATGCTTTGAAGACCCCAGTAACTACTCACCAAAGAAGGATGTAGAAGATCCTCTTCGTGGACTATATTGTGCCAATTTTCCTTGATGTCCCCTAAGACTGTAGTCATGAGTCTCCAGGTCCCGTGACTCACCCTTTGGAGTTTTTGATTATGGCTAAGAAGTTTTCATAATATTGCCCCATGTGTGTTTTATAATATTCATGAATATATTTGTAGCATATATAGATATTGTTGTTAGGTGTCATCAAGTTGGCGTTGACTCATAACAACCCTGTGTACAATACTGAATCATCCTCACCATATTTTCCATACTTGAGTCCAGTGTTGCAGCCAATCCATCTCATTGAAGGTCTCCCCCATTTTTGCTGATCCTCTAACTTACCAAGCATGATATTCTTCTCCATGGACTGGTGTCTTCTGAGAACATGACCAAAATATGTGAGATGAAGACTGGTCATTCCCACTTCTAAGGAGGATTGCAGCTGGACTTCTTAAAAGACAGATTGGTTCCCTTTTCTGACAGTCCGTAGTATTTTCAGTATTTTTCACCAACACCACAATTCAAATCCATCAATTCTTTTTCTTTTTTTGTGTGTGTGTGATATTTACAGAGCAAATTTTGTGAAAATTTACAGAGCAAATTCACTTTCCATACAGCAGTTCACATACACTTTGTCTCATGACATTGACCACAATTTACCACAAT
>NW_006922267.1:211695-212460 GCF_000298275.1 Orycteropus afer afer | reverse complement strand
TAATGGAATGGCTGGGTCAAATGGTATTTCTAATTCCAAATTTGAAGAAATCACCTTACTGCTTTCCACAGTGGTTGTATCATTTTACAGTCCCACCAGCAGTGTATGAGAGTCCCAATCTCTCCACATATTCACCAGCATTTGTTATTTTCTTTCTTGTTGAACTTTGCTACTAGTGCTGGAGCAAGATGGTATCTTGTTGTTTTGATTTGCATCTCTTTAATAGCTAACGATTGTGAGCAGTTCTTCATGTTTGTTGGCTTCTTGAATATCATCTTTGGTGAAGTGTCTATTCATGCCTTCTGCCCATTTTTAAATTGGATTTTTTGTCTTTTTGTTATTGAGGTGTTGGAGTTTTCTATAAATTCTAGAGATAAGTCTCTTGTCAGATATGTCATTATCAAATATTTTTTTTCCCAATCTGTAGGTTCTCTTTTGACTCTTTTGGAGAGGTCTTTGGAAGCACATAAAAATTAAATTTTTAGAAGGTCCCAACCATCTGGTTTCTCTACGGCTGCTAGTGCATTTTGAGTTATGCTTGATAGTCTATTATGCCATATATTAGGGACCATAAATATGCCCCTATTTTTCCTTGAGGAACTGTTTAGTTTCAGGTTTTACATTTAAGTCTTTGATCCATTTGGAGTTCATTTTTGTGTATGGTGTGAGGTACAGATCTTGTTTCATTTTTCTGCAAAAGGATCTCCAGTCGTGCCAGCACCATTTATTAAACAAACATTCTCTTCCCTATTTAACGGATTTTGG
>NW_006922267.1:209180-210622 GCF_000298275.1 Orycteropus afer afer | reverse complement strand
TTGGACATCTAGGTTGTTTCCAAGTTTTGGCTATTGTAAATAGTGCTGCGATGAACATCGGCGTGCATATATCTGTTCTTGTTATGGCTGGAGATGTTGTTTTAAAGTATTGATTTTGGCTGTTTCTTCTTTTTTGATGGGTGCAGTTATTGCTATAAATTGACCTCTGATCACTGCTTTTGTTGTTTCCCAAAGACTTCGGCATGTTGTGTTTTCATTTTCGTTTGATTCGAGGAATTTTTGAATTTCAATTTTGATTTCTTCTCTTACCCAGTCTTCTTTAGGAGGGTGTTGTTCAGTTTCCAAGTGTTTACTTTTTTTCTGCTGTTCTTCCTATTGTTGATTTCCAACTTGATAGCATTATGATCTGAGAAGACGCTTTGCAGTATCCTTGATGTTTTGAAATTTATTAACACTTGCTTTATGGCCTAACATATGGTCTATCATGGAAAATGTTCCATGTGCACTGGAACAGAATGTATATTGTGGTGTTGTTGGGTGAAGTGCTCTGTAAATGTCTATAAGGCCCAATTGGTGGAGTGTTTTATTTAGCTCTTCTGCATCTTTATTGAGTTTCTTTCCAGTTGTTCTATCTTTCATTGAAGGTTGTGTATTGAAGTCTCCCACTATGACTGTTGAGTCATCTATTTGACTCTTCAATTTTTTAAAGTCTGATTTATGTATTTTGGGGCTCTTTCATTGGGTCCATAGATATTTATTATGATTATATTTTCATGTGCAATTGATCCTTTAATCATTATATAATGTTCTTCCTTGTCTCGTATGGTGGTGTTTGTCTTAAAGTCAATTTGATCAGAAAGTAACATTGCCACTCCTGGTCTCTTGTGGTTGTTATTTGCTTCATGTATCTTTTTCCAACCTTTGAATTTTAGTCTATTTTTGTCTTTATCTCTAAGGTGTGTCTCTTGTAGGCAACATATTGATGGGTTTAGCTTTCTTATCCAATCTGCAACTCTCTGTCTCCTGAGTGGTGCATTTAATCCATTAACATTGAGTGTAATTATTGACAAGTATGAACTGGTTGCTGTCATTTTGTTATGTGTTTTTTCATGGTATCCCTGGTTTCTTTGTTCCATGTTATTTTCTGTTCTGAGCTCATTATGTTTATGAATCATGTTATCATTTCCTTTGTTGCTGTTGTTTTAGTATATGCTACATATTTGTGCTTGTCCTCTTTTTTATTGTGATGTGAAGGTGTGCAATTTTTCTTTGAGGTTACCCTATGATTTATAATTTTCTCCCTCAGTTTAGAACAGTCCATTCTATCTTCAAACTCTCTTAACTTCTTCAACATTTAGAAATTCTGTAACTACATAGTATTTTCCCTCCTTTTGTTTGTAGTTGTCCTCACTTGCCAATTGATGTCTCTGGTCCCCTTTTGACAATCTTGTAAGCTCATTTTACTTTGGATATGTCCATAG
>NW_006922267.1:203940-208231 GCF_000298275.1 Orycteropus afer afer | reverse complement strand
CTTCTTTGTGTGGACTCTGATAGCCTGTTGTCTCTGAGACATCATGGCATTGTTGTATGTATATCTCTCTTAACTGTTTGTGAAGAGCAGCCAATAGTGGTTCAGGCTCTTCTTGGTGGTTTTTTTGTCATTGGCCCATTGGTAGAGAAGGAAGTGGTTGCTCTCACTCAGTAAGTGAAGTGGCAGAAGTGTGGGTGTAGTTGTGTCTTATAGGGACCATTGCTGTCTCTTACTCAGACTAAAATTACAATTGAATGACCATCAAAAAAGTAAAAGCACATGGACAAAAAATTCACAATGCAATCACACAGGAACAGTAAACAAAAAAAGTAAAAAGGGAAAAAGAAGAAGAAAAAAGAAAACCTGCAATATCTGGGGATAAGGCAATAAAAGAAAAAAGTTAGAGAAGGAGATTAATGAGGAAAAATGGCAAAAATACAAAAATAATAACAAGGAACAGCTTTAACCACGAGAAAAGAAGAAAATAAAATTGCACCCAGGAAAGAGGGAAAAGAAAAAAAGCTGAAAACTAGGACCTGGGAGAAGAAGAATAAAGAATAATAGTAGAAAGGACAAAAGTAGTAATAATAATAGTAGTTTAAAAACAGATAAAAAGAAACTAAAAAACAGAAAAAAGAAAGAGAATAAAAATTGGAGGAGGGCAGGGCAGGGCATCCAGGCTTTGTCTGAGCACACAGACTGGGATGGAGTTCCTGCAGGCCCAGAAGGTGGGTGGGAGTGGGGGATGGGCACACCTCCATTCACCAAGTGGGTGTGGGGTACAAGAGTAACAAGCAGAATGTCGTACCTTTTCAGTCGTACAGGTCCAGAGTGTCTTTGGGGTTACTGGCAAGTGGAACCTGTTCTTAAGCCCTTGGAATCTGGGAAAATACTGCACTTTAAATATCCATAATGGTCAAGCCACTTGTAAACATTCAAAATGGCTGCACCTTCCGAGCAAGCAAAAGTCCACAGCGCAGCCCACCTTCCTCTTCACTGCTGCTTCACCTTTTATTCCCCAGCCAGCAGATCAGTCCTCCATGAAGTCCCTGACTAGCAGGGCTGATTTTTAGGTTAATTCTTAGGTCCTACCAACACTTGGCAATCTCCAAGCTGTCTGTGCAGTCAGGATTGCTCAAGATCGCTGCCAGACCGCATTCTGTATGCCTCCTTTTTTGGTATTTTCATGCAAATTCTTCTGCTAGTTGGAGTTTAGTTCACTTCTATATCCTTTCCTTCAAGGCTCAGGGGTCCAGGATTATCTTCTGTGTCTGTGTTGATTGGTTACCCTTTTCTTTGTTGAGGAGGGTCTGTGCAGTCCTTATGCCTATTCCACCATCTTACCAGAACTCTATCCTTTTTTGGTTTTCTTTATTCATTGTCCAGCTCTCACGTGCATATTAGGCAATTTAAAATACCATGGCTTGGGTCAGGCTCACTTTAGAATTCAAAGTGACCTCTTTGCTCCTTTACACTTTAAAGAGATCTTTTGCAGCAGATTTGACCAATGCAATACCTCATCTGATTTCTTGACTTCTGTTTCCATGGGCATTGATTGTGGATCCAAGTAAAATGAAATCCCTAACAATTTCAATATTTTCTCCATTTATTGGTCCAGTTTTAAGGATTCTTGAATTTGTTTATGTTGTGGTGCAATCCATACTGAAGTCTGTAGTCTTTGAACTTCATTAGTAAGTGGTTCAAGTCATCTTCACTTCCAGCAAGCAAGGTTGTGTCATATTCACATCACAGGTTGTTAATGAATCTTCCTCCAATTCTGATGCTGTGTTCTTCTTCATATAGGCCCACTTGCATTATTTTCTCAACATACAGATTGAATAATTATAGTTAAAGGACACAACCCTGACACACACCTTTCTTGATTTTGAACCATGCAGTTTCTTGTTCTGTTTGAGCAACAGCCTCCTGGTCTGTGTGCAGGTTCCTCTTGAGCATAATTAAGTCTTCTGTAATTCCCATCTTTGCAAACATTTTTCTGGTATTCTTTGTTTTCAGCCAAAATCCATCCAAGATCAGCAATCACATCTCCCATTTCATGCCTTCTTCTGAATACAGCTTGAATTTCTGGTAGCTAGCTGTCAATATACTTCTTCAACCATTTTTGAATTATCTTCAGTAAGATCTTACTTGCATGTGATATTAATGATATTGTTTGATAATTTCCACATTCTGTGGGATCACCTTTCTTTGGAATGGGCATAAATATGGACCTCTTCTAGTTGGTTGGTCTCGTGGTGATCTTCCAAATTTCTTGGCATAAAGGAGTGAGTGCCTTCAGTGCTGCATCCATTTTTTGAAACATCTCAATGAGTATTCCATCAATTGTGGGAGCCTTCTTTTTCACTAATTCCTTCTGTGCAGCTTGAGCTTCTTATTTCAATACCACTGGTCCATGATAATATGCTACCTCCTAAAAAGTTTGAATATCAACCAATTCTTTTTGTTATACTGATTCTGTGAATTCCTTCCATCTGTTTTGATGCTTCCTGCACTGATCAATATTTTGCCATTAGAAACTTTCAATATTGCGATTCAAGTCTGGTTTTTTTCCCCCAGTTCTTTTAGCTTGAGAAATGTTGAGCATGTTCTTCCCTTTTGGTTCTCTAACTCCAAGTATTTGCACATTTTATTAGAATACATTATTTTTTCTTCTCAAGTTTTCCTTTGAAATCTTTTGTTTAGCTCTTTTATTTCATCATTTCTCCCATATATGCTTTAGCTACTCTCCAGTTTCAGAGTCTCCTCTGACATCTATTTTGGTCTTTTCTTCCTTTATTGTATTTTTAATGAGTTTTTTTCTTTTTCTATGGATGATATTCTTGATGTCATTCCACAACTCATCTGGTCTTCAATCATTGGTGTTCAATGCATCAAATATATTCTTTATATGGCCTCTAAATTCAAGTGGATATAATCAAGGTCAAGCAGCAGCCAGGGATCCAGATAAGAGGAGCAACCCAGTCCCCACCCCCACCAGCCAGGAAAGTGGAGGAAATAGAAACTAGAGGGGATGACAGAGCAGAGCAACAGCCAGTGATCCAGGTAAGGGGAGGGACTCAGCCCCACCCCCACTAGCCAGAAAACCAGGGTGTTCTGGTTACCTAGTGCTGCTCTGACAGGAATATACCACAAATGGGATGGCTTGAACAAACAGAAGTTTATTCTCTTACAGTTTGGAAGGCTAGAAGTCCGAGTTAAAAGTGCCAAGCTCTAGGGGCTTTGTGAAAGACCCTCAACCTTGGGTTTCATCTCTGCCTCTTGCTCCTGGCCCACTGTAGCTAGAGACTTTTCTTTACTCAGGCAGCTACTGGCTGCTGAGGCTAATAAGCCCAAGGTCAACAAATAAAATGGCACAGTCTCAATGTTACCAAACCACATGGCAGGCCATTAATTCAAGTCCATTGTAAGTCTCAAGGTTGGCAGAGCATTACAGGCTGATGAACAACAAATGACATGGCTACATGCAGGGTCAATGAATGCCATAAGCTAGAGACTATTCCCAAAGCTGTTTCTTATATACAGGAAGAAGGCCACATGCCCAAAGCAGCTACTCAGCTGCTCCAATAGATTCCACCATGGAGTTAATTACCAATCTCACCATGGGGAATAACTGCATTCAGCTGCCCAGCCACTCAACCAGGCCCACCCACGTTGACACACAAACATAACCAACACATGGGGGAAAGAGAAGCCAGAGTGGATGACAGAGCAGAGCAGCAGCCAGGGATCCAGATAAGGTGAACAACCCAGGCCCCACTCCCATTAGCAAGGAAAGCATGGAAAAGAGAAAACAGAAGGCATGACAGCAGAGCAGCAGCCAGAGATCCAAGTGAGGGGAGGGACGCAGGCCCCACCCACACCAGCAAGGAAAGAGGGGGAAAGAGAAGCCAGAGGGGATGACAGAGCAGAGCAGCAGCCAGGGGTCCGGGTAAGGGGAGAGCAGAGAGCTTATGAACAGTTAAGCAAGACAAACTTTTCTGTCATTTTGTCATACTATTGTGGCTTGTGTGTTGCTGTCAGGCTTGATGTTGTGCCACCAGTGTTTCAAGTGCCATCAGGGTTGCACATTGTGCACAGGCTTCAATGCAGCTTACAGACTGAGACAAACTAGGAAGAAAGAATTGGCCAGGGAAAACCTTATGAATAACAGAGAACTCTCTGATACATTACTGCACAACTTTATGAATAGCCCAGAGACATTTTCTGATACAGTGCAGGAGAACAAACCTCTTAGATCAGAAGTCTTTCAAAATATGCCATGGGACACCAG